>NW_009196199.1:0-11245 GCF_000690835.1 Fulmarus glacialis | reverse complement strand
CTTTCCCTAAAACAGATTTATGAAAATATATAAAGTGTCTGCATCTACCTTGCTGTCACCTCGTGGCTCTGTGGAGATTGACATATAAATGTTAATGCCCAGAAAAGATACAGAGATTAGATGGAGCATATTGCTGTAGTGTGCGGGGAAGGTTACTCATGAAAACTTGATTGTTTTACAGAATCTTGTCAAAATGCCTCCTAAGGTAAAGTAGGAGTGTAGTTAATGCGGTTTTGCCATGCCAATCTTTCCCTGTTTAAGCTATCCTTGCCTTTTTATACAGTACTTGAGCTAACAACTACCCCATCTGGTTTTTGACTCTCTGAGATATTGTTTACACTTACACAATTGCATTTTAATTTTAATGTCAGATCTTACTGATGAGTGCTTATGTGTATAAAATAACTCTAGCCTCTTCAAGAGGTGACTTGTAAGATATTGGAGATACTGCCAGGATAAATGCACCTGCAGTGAAGTTTTCCAGCCTTTAGACTGTGACAAATGATGCCTCCTTCTCAATTTTTGCTGCTACTGGAAATCTTGAGGTTGTCTTAAATCATGTTCTCTACTTTTTTTTGCTAATCTTCGAAGGCTGTGTGTTTGTCTCTTGCCATGAGATGTTTAGTATAAAGAATGCTCAGCCCTCTCGTGCTGCCTCCTGACTCTCCTGGATGGAGATTAGAGAACTTCAAATCTGAATATCCCCCTCATCCCCCTGTAAAGAGTGTAAAATCCCAGTCTCACTCTGAGACTGCAGTCTGGATTGAGAGAGGCAGTCAAGAAGGTATGTCAAATGCTCAGGATTCGTGTGGTACCTTGAAGCTGGCTTAGAGGAGCATGATCTGCAATGTAGCCAGGAGACAGCTCTCTGCTGTTCCGTGTAGTGTCACCTTGTAAGGTGCTGGTGTTCAACTATCAAATGACATAATTCAATGAGACTTAAATACATCAAGCAATGGCCTTGTTTTCCAATTTATCCCATGATTCCTTTGTTTTGTGTAAAGCCAGATTAATATTTTTTTCTTTAAAAAAAAGTGTGTGTGTGTTCTTAGTATGTAATGCTTGGGTTACCCAATAAATATGCTCTACTAATAGCAGTTAGTATGCTCTGCTTCTCCATCTGCAGCCAAGTAGGACAGAGGTGGCTGTACAGAGAGCTCCTTGAGAGCAGCATGAACTGTTTAATAACTTTCCTTTGTCTGCAGAAATTGTGATTTATGGTTGTGGTGTTAGCAAAGCTTAAGTAGTATGATTCTGTGTTTGATCAACTTTGGCAGTTATGGCTATATACTGTAAGAGACGTATAAACTCTATTTGCATGAAACATAGCTGCATAAATACTGGGGAATTCATGTTGGGAAACATTCTTGGATGAGCAGGAAAACTCCCTATACTATTTAAATTTCAATTTTGAAGTTACATTTTTTTTTGGCTTTTAGTTGAAGTATTGTAAAACAAACAAGGTGGCAGCTGATTTGGAGAAAAGCATTGTGAATGATGTTTCTGGTGGCAAAATGCAATTTCCTTGCAACAGTGAGACACTAAAATGAACGAAGGCTGCTAACAGTACTAGCTTGGCACTCCTTCTTTGTTCATATATAACCTAAAAAATTATTGTGATTTGTGTTGGCAAGACAACAAGTCAACTGACCAAAGTTTTGGAATCTGAGCTGTATTTGAGGGTTTAGAGGTAGATGGTATAGATGACATTCAAACACCTTTGTGGCTTTTTGAAAGAGCTGGCTTTATTTTTTTTTAAGATTAAATTTTGGTCACTTTGAAGATACTATTTTAAATCTCTGACTGAAGTGTTAGAAGTAAGTGAAAAACGTTGGGTTTGTTTTTAAAATTTTTTGTGTAATGCCAAACTACTGTGTTCTGTAACTTCATCCCAATATAATTTTTATTAAGAACCCTATGCATTATAACAAAATTGGTCAATAGCTAACCTGGAAGACTTCTGTGGTGGCCTTGTATACCAGGGACAAGGAATAAGAAATGTAGTCTGATCTAGCTACTGTTATAAAGTAATACTTTAAGCAGGGGAGGTTTAGCTAGCACTGTAGATCAGAAAATCTGGGAGGTATTTCATATGGTTATCTTCAAGACAGGGTTTAAAGCAAGAGAGGGTAACATATTTCAGTAATGATTGCAAAACTAAAGAAAATGCACTTTCAGTTGAGCAGAATAAGCTCCTAATATGCTGCAAAGTTTGTCTTTTTGGGATATTATCATGTGTTCAATCTGTTTGAGAAACTTATTTTCTCTATGGTGGTGTCACACAGCTGACTTTCTACAAGGCCTATATCTCTAATATGCAGAGATCACTTTCTGGTTTGTTTGGTTTTTTTTTTTTAAAATGATTCAGGAGTTGCCTTTAGACTATCACCCTCTAGCACTGTTTTGAGGAAATTGAGAGATATGCTTATGTGAAACTTTAACCTAAGGGGTTTTAATGTATTTTGCAGAGCAATTGCATTTGTTTGCCTTCTATACTTTAGATGTACTGGGGTTGCATCCTAGCTGTATGGTTGTGCAAAATAGTGTGATATAGAAGTAGAAGAATACAACACAAATTAGGTTCTCCTTAACCTGCATCACCCAAGTCGGTTTCCAATAATATGCCCATGCAAGTAAATAAGCCAGACCCCTTTTTAAAAACAAAAACAAAACCCAAAAAACCAAAACCCCACAACACCGCACATCCCCAGCCCCCCACCAAAACCATAGTACACCTAAAAGAAAAGGTATGAGCAGAAAAAACCCTCATCATATGGATGAGATTAGCTGGTAATTAAAAAGCCAACCAATTTGAGGTAAGAGGTGGATTGATTAGATAAAACACCAGGAAATCTACTTTACTCAGCAATTTATTTTTAATCCAAGTCAAGAAGATTTTATCAGGGCTTCTATGAAGCTTCTAGGAACCCAGTCAGATTTAATTATACTCTTGTGTAACGACCCACATCTCTTAAGTTTTACGCATGTTATGATTTATTTTATTTATAAATAGATGTACACTTAAGATCTAAAGAGAGTATTAAGATGATGTGATTGGCAGTTTTGATGCATTAATACTGAAACTGTGGAGGGAGACAGAATTTTAGGTCTTATCCCTGAAATACAGGTGGTGACCTAAAGTGAATTTTCTTAATTCCCTCCCATATATAAAAAAGTGTCTTTTTCATGGCATTAGAACTGTCCTTTTACCACTGGGTACTTAATCCTTTATGGAAGGTAGGCAGCAAGTGCATCTTCCCTGTGTAGCTGAACAAGCTTTGAAAGCTAATTGTTGTCCTAAACACTTAACAGACACCTTAGAAAATGCACATATCCAAAATTAAAACTGCATAGACTGAAACAGGGTACTAGTGAAGACTCTGCAGATAAACACTTTTTTTGTGCAGGATTAGATGAAGCTGTGCAATAACTAGGAGCTTTGTAATATGGGTGCACAGGCACGGTTTTATTGAGCGTCCCCATATGACTTGAAATGTTTTTAACTGCCCTGTGTAAACAGTCTAATCTAGCTTTGATTCTGCTTTATCTTATTTTATGAAAGTACATGAAGACTAAGCATCTTCAGGCCTGTTGCATGGTTGCAGGATTTTCCAGAGTGATGATTAAGAAGGGTTCAATCACTTCTTCCGTGTACCCCACAGTAGGGCACACGCCCAAGGTCACACATCAGGTCCAAACGTTCTGATGTCTGCCGCTCCTGCCAGCCTGGGAGTCCACGTAGTTATTTCATGTTTTAACTGATGCACTTAAAAAGGAGTGGAAAGCTTAACCTGGATACACTTTTTCCGATGTGCAAACAAAAAAAACCCCAAACAAACCAAACTAGTTCTGTTGCAAGGACTAAAGAATAGAAACTGATAATTTTCTCATTATTGTCTGTGCACTGAAATTTTAAAAGTAAGGAGTCAAGCAGATCTGTGTGCAATTAGGACTGGTTTTTTCTTTTTTCCTGAAGAATGCATTTTTGAGGAGACAAATCACTTAAACTTGCGTTGTATTTTTTTCAGACATAATGCAGTATTCTAAAAGCGGCAGAAAAATTTTCAGAAATGTTGATTGTTAAAACTTTGAAATAAATGTTTGCAATTAAGCTGCTATTAAACCTCTAGTCCTGAAAACTTCTTCAGAGCAAAACCAGAGATTGACCTAAAAAGGGAATTTAAATTTGTCTTCCTTTAAAACATCTTCATATTCTACTCTTTGCATGAGCTGAATGAACTTTTAATGTGTATTTTGGTTCTGCTACTGACCTAATGTATACGTTATTCATGCAGATCTGCACCTCCAGATAATTGTAAGGAACATCCTGAGTGACATCAGAGGGGTTTTGTGTTAGCATAGAGAAGGGACTCATGCAGCAAGAAAAACTTCTCACAGTTCTGCTTATGGAGAACTGTATCCCAGAAAGGACTTGTATGACCAAAAAAGAAGTTGTCGTAAATGGACTTTGTTCAGAAAGGGAATTTCAATTCTTTCAGAAATTCTGCTTTTGTGTGTCCACTTTCAGTTTTTGTTATTGAAACTACAGATGAGGTCTGAATATGCTTAGGTACAGCAGCTAGATTCAAGACAAAATATGTCTGGGGTGATGTTCTCAAAGTATATGTTCCATATCTATGGATATAAGAAATATGACTTGAATGTTTTCAGGCCTCAGACATTAAACTGAAGTTTGTACTTTAAAAAAAATGCACTCCCCCAAATAAATCCAAAGCCAATTAAAAAAACAACACCCCAAACAAACAAGCATCCCATACCAAAACAAAAAACAATCCCTTTTGTTTTGATGTCTTATAATCCTTATATTAAACTAAGGGCTTAATCCTGAGAAAATGACCTTTTTAAAAGTAGGAGGAAGTTCTTAGTTTTTTTTTCCCTGAGGATTTTTCCAATTCCTGACAACATTGGTGTCATCTTTCCTGTGAAAGAGTTTGTAGCTTGGTCTGTGAATCGTGGTTGCCAGACAGCATGTCCCAACTGCCTGGTACTTTCCTACCACTTCATAACTCAGTAATAGTAAAGAAGCCAAGCTGGCTGCTAGGGAGCACAGGCTGTGCTCTGGGGTTAAATGCAAATGCTGGACTGGGCAATGTGCAGCAGTTGTGGGAGATGTGTCAACAGGGGATAGTGCTGTAGATGTAATACCTAGCACAATTCTGTGCTGAATGGTACTGCAGGTTTGACAACAATGTATGTGGGAAAGAGAACACTACTTGATTAGTGTTGCAGTAGATTTAGATGCATCTATCTTGTAATTTTTTTCACTGTCAAACAGTTAAGCTTAAGTACAATTGGTATGTACTAGTGCCACACTTTGTTACTTTTCAGTAGGTTTTTTTGGGTCCCCCTGGAATGGTCTATTTACTGCTCTATATAAATACTAAACTTGCTAACTTATCCTTTAAAAGCTTCATCAGCTTTAGATATCATCCAAAGTACAATAGACTCTGTGATCTATGAACAGCAGAATGTAGCTCTCAACAGCTGTATAAAAAGAGCTAAAAACCATACTTGGGTGTTTTGTGGAAGCAAGGGATGGGAGAGAAGAAAAAAAATGCATTCAAATTGGAGTTTTATTCTTTGATCTGTAAATTAAATTCATGGTGCAATACTGGAAAAGATGTCCTATGGATTTTTTCCTTTCTAAAGGTCTGATAGAGTGATGCTATTTTAGAGTAAGGTAAATTACCTACAAAGGGTAAGTAGTTGCCCTTCTTGGGATGCTTATCTTAGATGTGCTTATTTGTAGGCAGCTTGAAATACATTATGCCTAAATAACTGACCACTGCGTTTGTCTTCACAATGGAGTCCAATTGTATACTGAGGCTTTAGTATAACAAGTTATTTCACATCTCTATTAAACTGATCAGTGATGTGACTGACAGTTTCCTTTGACCTCCAGTTGTATGATGTGAAAGTTCAGTAAATGCAGCTGTATTTGAAGACCCACGTGTTTTCTCTAGCTGATTTCCAGCCTTAACCTGCTGGATCTGTGTCATGTGGGCAGGTCATGCTTTCTAAATTACAAGGTGTGTTTTATGTAAAGGAGAAAGATGTAGGCAGCAGTACTACTGTTGTCTTACCATCCCACTGGTACACATCTTTTTCGCCTTGAATGTCATTCTGTGCTTGAAGGGCCAACGGGGAGGAACTGGTAGCTGGCTGATAGATGTCAATTGCTTATGGAGTCTGTCTTATTTGGTAAGACTACCAGCCAAGGGAACTTGGAATAAAGACACTCAAAAATAACACTTTGTTCCCATAAGATCATTTATGAAAAATATCACTGCATGTGCTGTAATTATGATGGGCACAGTATGTGTGACACTACGTTCTGCTTCAAGATTTAAGACTAGTGATTCAAAAGTCCAAATTGTCCACAGACTAAGGGGAAAAATAGGAGCAAATTTTTTTTAGAAAATCTTAAATTCTAAGACTTTAGAAATTCTAAGAAATACTTAGAATTGGAACTTCCCAAAGAGAAGTTCATTGCACAGTGAAAATGCGATTCCTTAGTCAAGATGGATGATGGCATTAACCAGAAGACCTTCCTCATTCAGTGGTGAAGTGAAACCAGCAATTGCAAATCAACAGACTGGTGAGAGGAGTAGGAAATAAAAGGTAATAAATGTAAGTGAAAGGTTAAAAACCTGTTTAAAAAAAAATTAAAGAGAAGACATGGAAGGGAAAATAAAAGCAGAAGGGGAGAGTCCTTGAGTGGTGATGAGTTTTATGTTTCTAGGAAAAGAACAGTTGTAAGCAGAGTTTTTAGAACTTGTATGACTTCTAATAAGGATGCATAAAAGTTAAAAACTCTTGAGAAATATCAGTTCTGTAAGTAGAAGAATTTAATTAAAGTCCACCTAAATGGCTTTGTGAAAATAACCCTAGGCAAACCTACAGCTTTCTCCTGAGATTACAAGTTTGTATATAACTGCATTAATTTAACTCCCCTAAACTCTTTAGAAGTCCACAGTATTTTGATTCTTAAGCATATGGATTAGGAGTGGGCAAACTGACTAATCTAAAGGTGGATGCCATAGACATCACTTGCTTGGTCTAGGGTTCTGTGGGGCATGTTCTTAGACCTGATGATCGACTGTTTTATTCGGTGATTGCAAGGTAACATAAAAGCTTCCTAGTATTGTTTGAGTATGACATGTGAGTTAGGGGAGTGCTAGATAAAGCAGAATTTTTGTCACATCTAGTGCAGTCTAAATTTGTACATGAGCTGTGATAGATGTTGAATGAAATGCATACCCTGGAGGAAAAAAATCCAGGGACTCTTGGGAGGGGAATATACTGGACAATCAAGAGAAGTGCGGTACCCCAGAGCCACAGGAACAAATGGAACTCTGGGCAATAATGAGCAGGGCTTTGAGGAAACTAGAGGCCAACACCTCTCTGTTGCAGATAGTCCTGTAGACTTTTAAATGGAGGTTGTAAAATTAGAAGGTATGGAAAAGACCTATAAAAATGCTTCAGAGGTTTTAGAATGTGTCTTCAAGTGAAAAACGTATGAGTTCAATTCACTTAGTGTATGAAAAAGAAGATTGAAAAGTCACCTGTGGATAAAATCCTGGGTGTTAAAGAGCTCCGGAAATTAGTGCAGAGATACAGAGTAAGTGTTTGTAACTGAGCGTAGAAAGGGAGCTGAAACCAGAGTCATGTGAATTCACATTAGAAAGAAGGGAAAACACATTAGTATCAATGAGTGAGGCACCATAGAAGAAAAAGCCCAGGGCACTAATATATTTTGTTATTTGGATTGCTGAAACAGGACTAAATAGCCTTTCTGGAAGAGATGTTTTAATGAAACATGAGTTCTGCTAAGGGTAACAAAATGGGTTGGCTGTTCCTTCTGAATGGAATGGAAGCTAACCCACACCCACACCAGATTCACATTGGTAAGTGATGGCCACATGCTCTCCAGGGTCAGCGGTGCTTGCTGAGTGAATAAAACGGTCTTTTCTCTTCCCTTAATATTTTTGTCTTTATCTGAAGTAGTAAATAGCAATCAGTTGTTGATGTAATAAAAATATTTAGCCAGGGTTAGGCAACTTAATTGATATGGTATGTCTACAGTACCTCCTAGTCTGCTGTGTTATATATAGACTTTTCCTCCTTCAGCAGGCTAGTTCCTCTGCAGCAGTCAGAGATTAATTTTCATGCCCTCTTAGCCTCTGACCAGGTGTTAGCTTGCTCGTCTTGATTGAAATCCTGCCTAGGTTGACCTTAATGCTTCTCCCCCTCTCTGTGGAGTTACCTGCTGTCTCTACATTTGAAGGTCTGTAACTTTCCTGGTCAATATTTCCATTCCTGTCTGCAGACTTTTAATTGCATTTTTGATCCCTTAGCCTTCTCTGCTGGGTGCCTGGGCTCTGTAGCTCAGATCTTTGCTGTTTTGCCCTTTTGCTCTTCCAATTCATCAATTTGCTCCAGTTCACTGGCCTCTGTGGATAGCTTCATTGAGTGTCTGCAGCTGAGTCCTTTGTTGTGACATCCAGACATACTTCTCCCTCCTACCAGCAATGAAGTGTTTGGGCTAGAAGGTATTTTATAATGCCTTTTTTTTTTTTTTCTGATAGCCCTCTGATCTACCTCCTAGCATTTCTCTGGCCTGCTTCTTCCAGTCTGTAAATGCTGTGTGAGTCAATCCTTTCGTGCATCACATTGAAATTACTATTACAATGCCTCTTGGTCACACCAAACCTTTCAGTAGCTGCCGGTATGTACATATACACACACATCCCAGATTGACGTTTGTGCCACAAAGACCACTGAGATTCCTTTTGCCCTTTATCAACAGATATTTTAGGCCACCCTCTTCTTAAACATCTTAGGCTCTAAACTGAGTGCGTTAATCCAGAACTCCTGATTCTTCAGACTCACTTGACTGCAGTCTTGTCCTACCTAGTGCTGCTTGTGAATGTGCTGTGTGGATCCTCAAGTACTTAAACTGAGTCAGTCTCCTGAAGCCTTCATTCTAAACTGATGTGTTACACACTGGAGTAATAGATTGCTCTGTCTAGTTTCCTTGTATGCATCTATTAAGGCAGTCCTGAACAGGGAAAAATGGCCAAAACCGGAAACTCAAGGACCAAGCTTCTTCCCAACTCTGACTGGTTTGCTACTAGAATTAGTAAGTTCCTTTGCTCATTCTGATTTGAATTTACTCTAGTAATGGCATAGTTTGGATGGAAAATCAATTAATAATTATCAAGTTTACCAATCACTGCAGCACATTAATTATTTGCAATTCTAATACTGCTGCTGTCATGTTCAACATCTTGGACAGAACCTACAACAGAAAGAAGGTTCCCTATTTCACCAGGTAGACTGCAACCTCTCCTGTTTTCACTATAATGCAGTGATTTTTTTTTTTTTTTTTTTTTTCCTTCCTGTCTGTGGTGCGAGGGCAGCACTTTTTACACTGGCAGTCACCCTGAATCCAGGAGCTCTGAATTAAGCAGCTCTGGCTTAATGTCTTCAGAATTAAGCCCCAGAGATTATTTTTTTATTTAGTTGAAATCTAGATGAATTTCTGATAGCTTGCAATAATTTTAAATAAATCTCTTCTGGCTGGGGAGAAGAATAATTGACTTAGATGCACTTGGAACTCCTGCCAAACTCTGGCAAAACATTGCTAGGAGGGAAAGTGCACTTCTATTTACAACATGCAAAACGTTGTTTTTTTTTCTTACCTGAATTTAAAGGGAGACCTTTAGTCTTACTTCCATATCTAAGAATGCTTCTCTATCTTTACTGCTCCACTAACAAATCCTGTGAATGCTGGAAAATATGTTAAAATAAATGAACAGCTACCAGTAAGTTTGTACTTATGCTTAGCTTATTATGGTGATTCTTTTTTTACTAGCTGACAATGTTTCTGCAAAACGGTATTTGTGATGGGTATTTCTGTGGCCAAATTAAGAGACAATATATGCTCAGGAGCCTATCTGCTGAAATTGTGTAATAACAGCCTGATAGCTTTTCTAGAGCTTGGCAAAACAACTAGATCATGACATCAACCTAATATGCCCTACAGAGAACCTGAGGTGACTATTTGGGAGTGGCTTTTACTGTAGCCTTTTCATTAGAGGGGCCAACCTAAGACAAAAATGTAGACTAGCAGGAGAAGAGGACAGAGAAAAGAGCAGCCTGACCACCAAGCCATATCATGTATACTGGAGGAAATTTGCTGCCCACTGGAGGAGAAAGGATCGATGCTGTCACACAGGATTTTGCTTTACTATTACTGCCTTGCACTGATCATACATCAAATAAAGAGCTACTGAGGAGACAATCTCTGTTCTCTGGTTCTGTGTGGAGCTTGATGTAAACGAAGTTGGCTCTAAAGTCATAAGGAACATCAGCACTAATATTTCTGCATAATGAAGGGTGAAAATCATTCTTCTTCTACCTACATATTTAAGTATATACACTAAAAGAAATGCAAAAGTTAATTTCCCTCAGAATTGGGGATACTTATTCCTGCATGTCTACCTATGAGGAGATTTTATCCATGCATTTGTATCCAATATTTAAAGTTAGAATTTTACAGAAATAGGTGTTATAAATATTTTCAGGGGAATCTCATTTTGCTGATAAAGTATGTAGGATAAAAGCTGCAAAGAGTGTGTGGAGGAACATGAGCAAGAGCATTGGCCAGGCTGCTGAGCTCACTTTCTGTTGGTTTGATTCTTTTCATTTGATATGAAAGCGGTGTAATGTAGAAGAGAATCAGGTCCGCCTAGGGAAACCAAATACATTCTTCATGTTATCTAGTGGGACAAAGGAATAACTTACTGAGCAGAGAGAATGCTTTAAAGTTCTATGAAGTCCTACACTAAGAATTTATTTTCGTCTATCCTATTTCTGTTTGAGAGCTGATTTTGGCTTCACGTGCTTGAAATTCGTGTAATTGAAATTCGATGTTGTTCATATTAAAATATCGTTGATATGCAAAATGGCACACACTGACTGTTTGATTTGCAAACGGTTGCTTTAAAATGGATGATCTTGAATATTAATGAAGCAGGCTTTCAAACAAATTGCCATTTTCTTTCCCTTCTCCTGTCCCCTTTTTTGATGTAGATGAAAAGGGTTTGACAGTATGGAAATTATGAAAATAAGCAAATTCATTTCATCAAGTGCATCACTAATTATTCATTAACTATTTGAAAGGCAACATCTCAGCTCTCCATATATATATATATATATA
>NW_009196198.1:2109-3791 GCF_000690835.1 Fulmarus glacialis | reverse complement strand
GCCCTGCCCCGGGCCCACTCCTCCTCCAGGCTCAAAGCAGCTCTTGTCCATGCACGACACGGGGAAGGGGCGAGATTGCAGCCCTGGCTGTGCAGGAGGTGCCTGTGCCAGCCCCCTACTCCAGGTAGATGTCCTCCGTGGGGCACGTGTACTCCACATACTCCTTGTAGAATTGCTGAAAAGCTCTCCTGCAACACAGCACCGGGCCAAGCTGAGCGGCGTCCTCCCCGCGAGGCTTTTAGAGAGCCCCGCTTCACTTCTCACCCTCGCTCCCTACCCTGGGGCCAGTTTGAGCCTCCAGCCCCCTCCCCAGCCCCTCATGTGTTAGCACCCAGGGCTGCCATGGGAGCCGCAGGGTCTCCATCCTTGCTCTGATCCCCTGCGCAGTGCATGACTTTCAGCCATCTGCCTTCAAAGCCTTGCACTGGGACTTGTTCCAGTGCTGTCAGGAATATGCTGCCTGTAGCCCTGTCAGCCCTGGCTCTAACCCCAAGTTTTTTTTCCCCAAGCCTCTCACTTGAGGGAAGAGGTGCCAGCCCGGGGCCATGTCCAAGCCCCACACGTATGGGGAGATGGCAGGATTCAGCCTGGCTGCCTCCTTCCTCCTGCCCTTCGAGACCAAGCGCCTCTCTCCCTGCCCAGCCAGGACTCACCCTACGGACTCCGCCAGTGGCTTCGTGGACTCCTCGGAGACGAAGACGTGACAGGCAAATCTGTGGTCAGCAGGGTGCTTGGTGATGAACCCAAAATATCTGAGGGCAGAGAGAGTGGCTATGACCAGCAGACAAGCAGGCACAGGTACCCCAGCATCCCCGTGGTGTACCCCCCCTTGAGCACAGGGGTTTGGGACCTGCACCCCCCCCAAACCCTAGTGGGCACCAGCTGCCCCGGCCCGTGCCCAGAGCTGGGATGTTGTTTCCATCCAAAGGCGGCTTTTACATGAAGCTGCAGTGCTGGGCTCACAGGGGAAGGGGAACCCTCAGGACCGCTGGGAAGCTGAGGCCCAGGGCGCGGGGAAGCCTCCCCTTCCCTTCCCAGCCCCAGTCGTGCTGCCACCAGGGAGCCGGGAAGGCAGCAAAGCCTCCGTGCCGAGCTGCTGGTGTTGAGAGCCACCCTGCACCTCTTTACTACTCACTTGTTGTTCTTTGGATGGTACCCACAAAAGGAAATGTTCTTCAGCTGGAAAAAATGGCTACACTTGTTTACCTGGGGGAGAGAGAGAGAGGGACGAACTGTCAAAGCTTTCCTCCCCACCACCCTGCGGGGCAGCCGGGCTCCGGCCCCTGGAAATACACGCTTGGACTGAGCAGTGAAATGAATTGGAGTCTGATCCTGGGCTGCTACCAGCAGCGCTTTCAGGATGGCCCCAAGCACCAAGAACACAGGGTGCTCTTCCAGGCAGCCCTGCTGGCTCCCACCCCGGCTGCCTCTACCTCCAGCAGCTCCTGCGGGGGATTCCCTGGGGGCCCTGGCTGAGGCTGCACTCGGGCTGGGGTCAGCACTGCTGTTTGCCCGGCACACGCAACCCTTCTCCCTTGCTAAAAAGGCTCTCAGAAATACCAGCAGATAGAAGGTGAATGGATAACTTCAAACTAAATAAGTCTGGGTGTTCAAAGGGTCCCAGCCAGAAATGAAAACTTAATTTATACAAGTTTAAAGAGCAACCAAGTTGATGGCATCCT
>NW_009196198.1:0-2064 GCF_000690835.1 Fulmarus glacialis | reverse complement strand
CAGCCATGAACTACTCGGACCCCCCCACCCCAGCGAGGGGGGAGGTTTCCCAAAGGCTTGCTGCAAAGCCCTCGCTCGCCTCTGCCCAGCATCTCACCCTGTTTCGCTAGGCTACTTATGCAGAACGCTAATCAGCAGCCTGCCACAGCCAGCTAAAGAGATTACAGGGCAGATCTGGAGGACATCACTCAAAATAGTAGCAGAAAGGTTTAGGAGCAGCTGACAGATTACCGGCACGGCTCAGCTCGCAGCATCCCAGCACAACGACGCGCTTGGCAGCGGCGAGGGCATCAGCCGGCAGTATACGGCCCAAAGCTGGGAGCCCGTGGGGCGTGAGGGACCCTGAGGAGGGCCTACAACCCCGCTGATGGTGTTTCTCACACCCTTAAACAGGTGGAGATCCTCCATTTTCATATGCAAACATGACCTGTAGCACAGGGGGCACGAGCCAGCAGCCGGGGAAGGGACGAGACGAGCGGGGAGCGGGGCACTACCTTGCTGTGCTCCTTGGAGTCATCGGCTTTCACGGCAATCTTGACCCCACGCACGCTGATCTCCAGGACGCAGCTGGAGGGTGGGTTAAAGTGCACAGTGAGGCGGCGCGTGGTGGCAATCTGGGGGGGGGGAAGACAGAGAGACAAAGCCCTGGCACTCGTGAGCAGTGATGATGGCTCACCCTTTCCCTTCCCCCCCTGAGGCTCTGCCCTGCTGCCAGGAGGAGCAGGCGCTCCTGCTCCCGGGGACGGGGTGGGACACTACCTTCTGCATGGCCGCGCACAGCACGTCGTTGCCCTTGTGATAGGGAACCTGCACCGAGCCAAGGAACTTCACCCGGAATTGGTCCACCCAGTCGCTATTCTTGGCCAGAGCTGGAAGAGAGAGCACGCAGCAGGGATCGTCTCCAGCAACCGGGAACGTGGGCTGAGATCCACCTCCCCGCTCCATATTACCTGCGCCGCAGCACCAGGTACCAGCTCCCGGCATCACACCAGAAGCTGCCCATTGCTCCCTACTGGGTGCCCAGCTTGGTCTTCCCCTCCACCCCCCTGCTCAGCACCAGGCTCAGCACCAGGCTCAGCATCAGGCTCAGCATCAGGCTCAGCGGAGAGGAGGTGGACACAAGATGGGGGACACCAGCAGGTTGCGTGCAGAGGCTTGGTACCTGTTACGTGGTCTGGGTCCTTGGTGACTTCGATAGCATAGTAGGCAGGAAAAATGCCCCGGTCACCCGTCCGCATGTTGTAGGCCTCGTACCAATAATCTTCTGCCTGCACCTCCACCAGCAAAGGATCGTCCACCTCCAGCTCCAGCTCATCCGCATGGCGAGGCACAAACCTGGGCAGGGAGGCACTAGCACCTGGCCGGCCAGCAGCGCTGGTGGCCTTCTCACCGGCACGCTGCCGGGGCAGGGAGCAACACAAAACCCGCCGCCGGCCCAGGCAGGCAACAACCCGGCGGGTGTAACTAGCCACGGGGACCTGAGATGCTGAATAAAGCATCTGAGCAGGTTTAGGCTCAAAAGGCGGCAGCACCCTGGCACCTAAGGCAAGGGTATCCGTATGGTACCACCCATGCTGCTCCCCAGAGGTCCTGGCTGCCCTCGGAGGTCTTGCCCCTGCAGCAGCCTAGGCAGATGTCGCTCCTGGGCAGGACACGAGCTATGGGCAGTGGTTTGGTCCCCGGGGCTTCCCAAAAGCTGGAAACACTGGGGTTTGGGCTGGCCCCACCGTGGTGGGAGGGCAGCACAGAGGCTGGGGACACCACTCGCGCCTTCAAGCTCACCTAAAGACGGCGCGGTGGGTCTGCTCCTGCTCCTCCCCGTTGATCACGCAGGAGAACAACCCGAAGGATTCGGCACCTGGGGGACGAAGGCAGAGGGGGACATCTCAGCATTGAGGGGGTCAGCACCAGAACCAAGGGATAGACATCAAGCCAAACAGGCTGCTGATGCTCCTGGGAGGTGGCTCGGCCAAGACGAAGCCACGCGGTGCCACATGAGAGAAAGGCATGGCTACAGCCGACGCACTGGTGCCCAGTGGTCCCCACTGGGACCACGACCTCCCT
>NW_009196197.1:0-15284 GCF_000690835.1 Fulmarus glacialis | reverse complement strand
GGTGCTGAGATGGGGGGTGTCTGCCGTGCAGAAGGTGCATCTCACGGCTGAGTTTGATTCCCCCTCCCCACGCCACGAGAGTAAGACTGAAAGTGTCTCCGTTGTCCAAGTTGCTTCTCATCATAAAACTAGCCCGTTCTGCTCCTGTCTCCATCACATCGCTGGTTTTGGGCTTTGGCTTGTGTATTCGTTTTATAATATTGTAACCCCTGGAGCCCTCGCTGTGTTTCCTTCCTTGAGTACCTCTGGTCTCCTCCCCAAGAGGAAATGCACAAAGTGTGTGCCAGAAGAAGTGGTGGTTGAGAAACAAATGCAAAGAGATGAAACAAGTTCTGTGCCAAGCCAGAGGTGGGCTAACACCTGGACCCCCCCAGGGTCCAGGACGCCGCCCTGGCCGCACCTCTGGTCTTTATGTATCATCTGTATTAATGGACAAGTCAGTGTTTGCCTTTTTATACCACTGCTGTGGAGTTTTTCATTGTTTTCATGTTATAAGTTCTTTTAAAAGAAGAGCTTCATCATTATGATGCTAGTCATTGTGAGTTGTGTGCTGGATTTTCAGAAGAGGCACACATCTTTCGTTTAAATTCCTCATGCGTTGTTCCTCTCATCCTTGTACCTGGAAGTTTTACTGTAACTTATGCGCAGGATCCCCTAAGCAGGGGATGAGACTGCATTTGTTCTGTAGATGGGGAACTTGAAAGGCAGAGAAGTTAAATGTCTTCCTAAGGTTATGTGACAAGACTATAGCAGGCTCTGCGTGGTTCCTGGGACTTTGGATTCCTTTTTCCCTCGTCTGTCTGCTAGACAGTGGCCTGCTGCAGAAAAGGATGCTGATGCTTCTGGGTAGTATTTTCTATGTAAACGCAGCTAATAATATTTTAAGGACTTGGAATTTGGTGGTGTATGTGAGGGAGCCAGTGCCTGAACTTGCTGTAGTGTGGAGAGCAGTCGCTGAGGTGTTGCCAGGGTGGCTGGTGCTGAACAAATGCCTTCAGATTTTCTAGGATTAAAAAGATGAACTGGGTGACTCTAACAGAATTCATAAATTCACATTAGCACCCGGTTTCCTTAATAGTGGTCTGCTGCACTGCCTCTTGCTATTAAAATTTGCACTTCTAGGAGCATAATGCAAATTACCTCTAACGTCATGGAGCATTTCTGGCTCTGCAGTGTCCTGTTGCGGGACTGCTGGCTGAGAGCAGAGCTCTGGAGAGCGTGGGGTGGGGGTCACCCTTACAGCAGGGTTGTGTCCTTGGTTCGGGTGCCAGGGAAAAGAGCCCCTTTAACGCATTAACAACTTGCATTTGCATTAAATATTACATCCTGGGCTCTGAGAGAGCTTTAAAATTAAATGATCTTCATAGCTTCCCCTGGGAAGAGGCTGTGTCCTGGCATCCTCCAAGCCCTGGCGCTGCCTGGACCGGGGGGCTGCGGCTCTGGACTGCCATCTATTGAATTGCTCCAGCTTTGTCTTTGCAGGAGTTGTCCTTTTTAGAGGAATGCATTTCAGGCTTAACACCCTAAAAACAAGGCACAGTGAGTTTGTTAGGAGAGCTCAGTGCTTCAGCACGACCTGAGGCTTGTCTTCACTAGACAGAAATAATTAAACAAGTTGGATGTTGTCTTTGTTATCTCCTGCACCAGCCTCTCTGTACAGATGGGAAATGCATCTTTAGTGGTGAAAACGAACATAATGCCACTTTCTGAAGCCTTGCAGTGTCTTTAGGAGTACATTATCTGGGGATCGGGAGGATATTGTTTGGTAGGAGGATTTGGTGAGATAATGGCACAAGCTGGGATGGATTTGTTTGGTTTCTGTCTCCTGAGAAATGAATGTTGATTTCTAAGAAAGGAAGATAGAGGATTTCTTCTTCTCCACTGCCTCTATTTTACCTCTTTTTTGCATCTCCCAGGCACCTCTGAGGAGGTGGCTCCTCCCCTCCAGCAGAGCTTCATGATCCCCAAAAAGGAGATAAACATGGTTTCCGACATGGCCAAGTGGAAACGCTCTCAGGTATGGCTCTGGGGTCAGGGAAAACTGGTAAGTGCTTATTATGTTTCAGTGGCAGCCAGGTCTGGTCTGGGAACAGCCACGAGGTAAAGCAGGTTTGGGCAAGTAATGGGGAATTAATTGATTTGTGTTTTAAAGAGAAGAGTCGCTGCCTGTTTGTAGGAAAATTACTTGGCAGTGAGGTGTGGAGTCTGGCAGCCAAATGCTCCGACAAAGGAGTGAGCCAGGGAGAGCCCAGAGGTTGAGGGAGACCAGAGATGCTTAAAAATTATTACTGCTCCCTCCCAACAAGCTAGACGAGAAGCTGGTAAGTATTTCATCCTACCTAGCCTGTACGTTATATCAAAACTGGATTTACCCAGCGCTGTTAGAACTCAGCTTGAACATGCTCCTGCTGCCTGGCCCTCTAATAGCACCAGGCTGGGTTGGCTCCTGGGGCCTTCCCACCTTGCTGTACTGGAAAGGGCTCTAGAGACGAGGCTTTCAATTTCCTGGATAATTTGTGTTTACAGTATGTGTGGAGCTGGTGGAACAGGCAGGTTCTCCTCTTTCTGCCTTTGAAGGATTGGTGTGTTAGCCCAGACTTGTCCCACCTCTTAGGAGCAAGTTCTTGCTTGATGACTGATCTGTGATGTCTAAAGAGAAGCTTTAGTTATAGCCAGGTCTCAAGCAAACCTCTGAGTGCAGCTTCCTTTGTTAAGTCTCCTGGGTTTAAGGACTTGCTCGTGGTCAGGATTTCTGTGCAAAAGGGGCCAAGGAGGAGAGGTGGCAGTGTGCTAGTCTGGTGTTTTCAAAGATGTAGAGCTGCACTGGATATGATGCTTCAAAAGCAGCAAATTTAAAGAGAAGAGGAGTGAGGAGCCTGGGCTGTGTCCCACTTCTCCATCATGCACGAGCATGGGAGAAGAGTAGAAGGAGGAAGGGGGAGATAACTGCACAGGTCTGGGAGAAGCAGTGCAGAGCAGGATGTCTAGGCACAACTGAGACTCTGCAGAGCCGAGGAGTTTGAATTTGACCTGATAGGAGGCAGGGAGCTGAGGGAATGATTTTTGGGGGCAGGGCGAGCATTTTTAGGACTCTCCTCTCTGTAATTTTTACAGCGATGCAGATTTCTTAGTGCAATCGCCATCTGCCTCCGATGTCTGCCAAAAATAGCAGTAACCTCACGGCAAGCCCTGCACCCGGGGTGTCTCCAAGAAAACAGCGTTGTGTGTTGGGAAAGGTTCCCTTGGTGTGCAGGAGCACATGCCGCTGTGCTTGTTCAAACAGACCGTGGGTATTCACTAACACCCTGCGCTCTCGGGTGTGTTTGCAGGCATACGCAGATTACATGGGCTTCATCCTCACTCTGAATGAAGGTGTCAGGGGCAAGAAGCTGACCTGCGAATACAAAGTTTCAGAGGTAGGAGAAGAGTTTGGATCCCCTTGTTTCTCCTTTTCTGCCTTTTTTTTTTTCTTTTTTTTTTTTTTTTGGCTCTATTTCCTAGGTGAGGAATGAGTTGGCAGCTTATCTGGGAGCCAGGGAGAATAAACATGGTTGGGTTATGCTTGGGGATGCAAATGTCAGCCTGCAGTCCGCCCCCCAGGATGCAGAGGCTGTGTGTGTGCTCGCTGGATGGGAAATCAAGCAAGTTACAGGTGGGCAGAAGCTGGTGGTGAAAAGGAGGATGCAGAAAGGAAGCGTTTTGACTCTGTTTTCACTGTCTGGCTTCAACCAGTGATGTTTTGAAGGTATTCCCTCCTGGTTGCAGGCAAAAGGCTGAGATGTCTGTACCGTTCCTGTTCTCCCACTGGCCTTTCTGTGGGACCTTGGGCAAGCCACTTGTCTCCCTGTCCCTGGGCTTCCGTGTTGCTCAGACTGTGTTAACAGCACCCATTTCCTCGGCCCACACTGTAGCTGAGCTGTGCGAGGTCTGGTTTGGCAGTGTGCGAGCTCAAGGCATGTTATGGAGGGGACCTGCCTCACCAAGGGTTGTGCTGAGGGCTACGGGGGGCTGCAGAGCACGCAGGAGGGCTGGGCTGGGGAGCAGGGTTTAGCCTGTGGGGCTAAAGGATCGCCCCTTCCGAGGTGTTAAGCAGAAAGGACCTATTTTTCCCCTGGAATTAATGTGACTGTCACCCGGTTCTGTCTGCTGCCGTGGCCGGTTTTAATGCCTGTTCACCTTATCAGGACATGGCGAGATCGTCTGGAGCCAGAGGGGAAGGGCAGGCATCCTCGGTGGTGTTACTGCCTGGCCTCAGCTGTGCTCAGGGCTGGCCCGAGCTCTCTCTGGGCACTGCTGTGATCTGCAGAGCGTATGTTGGCCACCAGCTTTGCTTCAGAGTTGCACGCTGGATCCCCCTCCCTTGTTCTCCATTGCAATGAGGAGATTCTTGGGTACATTTTTACTGTCCAAACTTATTGTGGCTGTGCAAGAAAGCTGGGAATAGTCTAAAAAGATCGAGGCAGAGTGGGAAGCAGACTGGCCCCTGTGTGTTTATAGCTTCATTCTGGTGTGGGAAGGCAGCCTACCGTGGTCTTTAACCTAGTCTTTTATGTTTGAAGCAGGCATGTTAAGTCCAGCCTTCCCTTCTAGGAGCCAGTGTGTGAATGAGAAACTTGCTTGTAGTTCATGGGGGGGATCAGGGATAATGAGTCCCTCCCTAACCAGCTTTGTATCCACCTTTTGTTCCTTCAATTCAGTAGAAACTGCTGTCAAATGCTGCTCTTGCTTTCCACTGTTTGCATTTCATCTTTGAGTTTTGTCTTTCTCATGATCTCTTTGTCATGATCTCGCTTGTTCCCAACCATTCATAGAGCAGTTCTAGGCAAACAAAGCATTAAAAATGAGCAAAACAAAGGGGGGGGGAAAAAAAACCCCTCTTCCACCAACCCCTTTGAGCTGTCAGCTATCTAGGAAAAACTGTATCAGGGCTGTGTCCGTGCAGCAGATCCCTCTTGGAGTGAATGTTTTCCATCTGCAGTCCCAGTCCAGGTGACAAACCAGACAGGATCCTGACTGCTTGGGAAGTGGCAGGGAACGTGTCTCATTCCCCTCGCGCTGAAGGAGAGCAGAAGTCTGTGAGTTGAGGCACAGGTGGAGCATCCCCAGGGTTGTCTTGTTGATGAGGTTGCCTGTTCACGTGGGTTCGTTTGTAGATCAAACTGCTTATCTGTGCTTTTAAAGGCTCAGCCCCTTGTGGCCTTTGCTTGCATCTCTGCTCTGCTTTCTTCTCTTTTGCCGTACCTGCTGCTGATGTATTTTTGTGCCGTCCCATCTTCCTCCCTGATCAAATGCTGGGGACACCTGCCTTTAGCAAATGACCTCCTGGAATCCTTTCTGCTGAATGTGTATCCTCTCCATGACTTACTGATTGCTTTGCCGTGGAAAAAAAAAGAAAGTATGGTCTGCTCTGCTTTGAAAGAGGCGGCTTAATGGTTTCCAGAGTAGTGTGTGTCGATACCAAACTGTCTGCTGGAGCGAGAGCTGGATCCTTTGGGGGCTGAGCCCCTTCTGAGACTTGCTGAGCTTGCTCTGCTCTTACTGAAAAATTGCATGGAGCTGTCTGGGGTTTTGCTGGAGGCATCTGACAAGTAGTGATAGCTGAGCTGTTGTTTAGGACTCTGGCGTAGACACTATGTCTGGCACAAGGTTGTATGACTGATAGGCTGTGACCTGCCTTCTCCTCCTGGAGGGAGTGCTTTTCATGTGGGGATCCATGCAGCGACTGCTGGGGCTGCAGCCTGGAGCAGTTTTTCAAAGCCGTGTCTTTGATCAGAGAGCAGTGCAGCAAGGAGGAGGTTAATTTTGGCCGTGCGAGGAGCAGACCTTCCCTTCAAACAGCCTGCTGCACTGGGGGAAACTGGCTGGCCTTGGGGCTTGCTCCGGTTCCAGGATGGAAGCGGGGAAAGAGCAAATGCCCCGATTTTAGCAGCTCCCCCCTCCGACAGGGCCCAAGGAGCCCACAGGGGCAGGCTTGGTCCCCGCGGGCAGCTTTGGCTGCCATGATGCCTTCTCAGCACTTCCATCTGCCTGGCCCCTGCTCTTGAGAGATGCTGACAGGTCTCTGCTCTGTAGGAGGCTCTGTGGTTTGCCTTTGGGACTGGTGGCAGACTCAGGGTCAAGGGGATGCAAAATCAGCACAACGAGAAGAGCAAGGAGAGCAGGGGGGAGGCTGCCCTTGCTTTGATCACTGGAAAGGTAAAGCAAAAATAGAGCTTAAAAACCCAGCCAGGCAAAACAAGGCTGCAGTGGTGCTGATGGTTGTGTTCCCGTAATTCCCTCTTTCTCCCCTGCTGGGGTCAGCCCTGGATGCACAAGTTTCCTCTGCTGGACAATGGGAAGCTGCTTCTTTTAGTAACCCCCTTTTCAAAGGGCCTTGAGCCCAAAGCGAGCCGCATCTCTTTAATTATTTATTGGCATGGCTGAGCTGGCAGCTGGGTCCTGCTCTCCCATGTTCACTGGGGTTGGGCTTTTTAATCCCTTTAAAGCAAGCGAGTGGGGAAGGGGAGGTTCGACTCTCGCGTTCCCCAAGGCCTGCGGGCAGATCTGGGGAGGGGGAAGGAGCCGGTCCTTGCCAGCCATTTATCCAGGCAGCACTGAGTGCTCGCTGAGAGGGGTTTGAAATACGGTAGCTGCTCATAATGAGCTGCTGGTGCCGGCAGATAAATCACCAGCACGATTTAATTATTTAATGCAACCCAGTGCTGGGGACGCTGTTGCTTAATTGGAGGGGAATGCAATAGCCAGGAAGAAGTAGAGCTGAGTCCAAACCTGGCCCGGTGCAGTGGGGAGACACCAGGTTTCTGCAGCGTTTCAGGCAGCAGGGAGCTGACGCAGAGGCAGTCACGCTGCCTCCGTCCGTATGAATCTGGGGCACTGGCCCGTTAGTGGCTCCAGCTTGCAGCCTCACCAGGGCACCCGGAGCTTCTGGCCCCCCATGTCTCTTGGGTCTTATGTGTTCCTGGTGTGCTCAGGTCTTGTCCTCTATCCCAGCCTCTAGCCTGGGCAAGTGTCAAGGTCCCGTGGGGTGGATGGATCCCTCCCCTGCCTGATCCTGCTTCCCGCTGGCTGATCCCACCATATCCTCGTCTCCTGAGGAGCTGCTGTCTGTGGGAGGCTGTGTCTGCCATGAGACCCTTCCTCCTGGGAGCGGAGGGCATGGGGAGCGATCCACAGCTGGTTCGGTGACAGCACGGCTCTGCCATGCCTCTCTCTCCACCCGCCCCCTTCGAGTGGCACTTCAAGGGCTAGAAACTTGCTGGGCTTGGTTGTTTCCTCGTCCTCCCGGCAGGCAGCGTGAAGAATTGAACCACAGCCCAGGAGACCAGCCGGCTTCACACGGTCGATGCCTCCAGCAAAGTCAAACCAGCCGCTGCTTCTGCTGTCCTCTTTGTCCCCTTGAAGGAGGAATCCCCTCTTGAGACAGAGGAGCCTACATTGCCCGGGGCCTGGCCAGCTGCTGTGGCGGCTGATGGCTCTCCGGCTGCTTGGAGTCGGGTGAGGAGAATCCCAAAGCCTCTGGCAGGCTTGACCAGTTGTCGGCAGAGCCTCCTAAAACTGTTTGGAGCTGCTTAAAGTGCTGCCCCCCTCTTGGTGCGTGGGGTGTAGCCGTTCCCCAGCTGTATGGGCAAGGCAGCGAGGAGGCTGTGTGCATTGGCCAGCCCTGGTCCTAAGAGTACAACTTGAGATATCGTGCTGTATGGCCTGTTGCAACTCTCTTCTTTTCCTTTATGGCCACCAGCAGTGCCTCCTCCAATCACTCTCATACATCCTATACAGGTTCCTCACTTTCTCCTTCCAGCACTAGGTGTAAGAAAGATGGCTCTGTTGTCTTGCTGTTGCATTTGTCTTCCCATGAGCTTTGTGTTTGTATTGAGACATTTCTCTGAGAGCCAAGAGCTTCTCATGCTTGCTCTGAGGAGACCACTGATGGGCAAACCAGGCTGCCTCTTCCCCTGGGTAGGTTGTATTTTGCCACGTGCACTGGGTATCCCTGGGTTGGATCTGCCGTAGCAGTCTGGCTGGCATGAGTTTGAAGCAACAGGAATCAGGCTGAGAAGGTTGACTTGCGATTAGGCCCTGCTGTACAAACGCTAACGCCATCACTGCTAATCCTGGCTCCTAAGAGACACTTCAGGACAAAGATTAGAGGCCTTGAGAAGGGCCTCTAAACCACATCATCAGCTGCTGGTGAGGGTACACGGTAAGTGCTGTGCTGTATCCCGTGGGGATGCAGGACCCTCAAGATGCAGAGCCTGAGTTTTGTGTTGGAGGTCCGTGAATTGTGTAGCACTGCTCTGCTTCTCAGTCCTGTATGCCCTACAGCGAGGGGCTTGCTGTAGCTCTTCTCCCAGAGGTTTTAGAGCATAGTGCTGTTACAGCTCATGAAAGACTGTGTGGGCGACTGGAGAGTCTGCCTCAGGCTGGGCTTTGTACTGGACTGATCTTCTGAGGGGAAGGACCGTTTTCCCAGCCCCTCTGCTTTTCAGGGAGGATTGGCACATCCCGTTTCTGCTTGCCACCCTTAGGAAGGATGGTGTGGGCTTTCATGACTCCAATCCAGGGCAGAGATGTTGGAGCCTGAGGGACTGCTGTGTTTTATGTGACCGTGACCCCTCATCTCTTTGTCTCTGTAGCCCATTGAGAAGCTGGTGGCTCTTCTGAACACCCTTGACAGATGGATCGATGAAACCCCGCCAGTGGATCAACCTTCTCGCTTTGGGAACAAAGCCTTCAGGACCTGGTACGCCAAATTAGACCAGGTGAGCATGTCTTTCACGTGTAGTGTTACATGCAGCTCCTACAGAAGGGCAGTGTGCCCAGCAGGGGTAGCAGAATGGCTCCACCATTGTGTGGCAGCCAAGCAGCCTACAGAGGAACTGCTCCACCTCTTGATATGCATTACTTACCCCTGCTGTGGTGCTGTCTCCTCCTCTTAGGAGAGCATATGATCCATGTGAATGCTCTTGGCTGGGTCTCCCAAGTCCTGGATGTTCCGTGAGGGCCCTCCAAGCCCAACGAACTCCTTTGCTTTGTAACTGCCCGCTGTGTCTGCTAGCTGATGGGTAACTCACAAAATCAGAGCAAGGTTGTGAAACTGCTCGACTTCCTTCAGATCAGAGCAGTTGCCCTGCACCGAGCTCTGGAGGTGGCACAGGCACAGTCCCAGCAGCAATGAGCTTGCAGGTGGTCTGCTGCTCTATTAATGCTTTTGTCCTGGAGATGACTCGGTGGGTAACTGGGTTGATGTACTTGGATGGTGAAGCTTTTTTTTCCTACAGGATGCATGTGGCCTGGATAAGTGTCAGGACAAGCTCTCCCTGAATTGCTCCATCTCTGGAGATGACTTCAAGGAGAATTTGCTCCTCTGTCATGCTGGTTCTGGCCATTGTAGGAGTGCACCATTGCAGCTCCCACTCTGCAACAGTGTCTGAGCAGAAGGCGACTTGCTCCTGGGACTGTGACAGATATGCACTCACTTGAGGGAGTCTTTTGTGTCTTTCAGGAAGCAGAAAAGTTGGTGGCAACAGTGATCCCCAAGCATTTGGCTGACACTGCACCAGAAGTGGCCGTGTACCTGAAGGAGTCTGTGGGGAACTCCACTCGCATTGACTATGGCACAGGTACCTGGGCATGCACGCTGGTTGAGACTTGACTTCCTCGGATAGTGACCCTTTGGAGCCTGGTGCTGCATTTATTTAAATGTTATTGCCACTGTTTTTTAGTGCCAGCTTGATACAAACGCCTTCCTTCTGCAGCCTCCTCACCCCTACGTCCAGTGTGGGCTGTGACTGAGAGAGCTGGGGCTGGCAGCAGGGCTGTGCTGGAGCTATGACACCCTTTTCATGTGTCATCCGAGGAAATGTGAACCAAGCTGTGCAAGCCATTCTGGGATAAGCTGTAGGAGCTGCTTTACTGCCTACAGCAGTCCTGCATGGCTGACTTGCAATAGGCAGGTTAGAGGGATAAAACATAATTACTTGAATTGGAACTAGAATGGGAACCACGTTTGTGTTTAGTGGGAGGTGGCTTGAGGTCTGGTGCTCCCTAGAAGTGGCATCACTGCTCCAGAGGGGCTCTGAAATCTGAAGGTAGAAGCATTTTGCACCTAAGAAGACACTGAATTGCAGATTGGAGTAACAACGCTGGCTTCAGTTAGACTTAAATCCAGAATCGTCTACATGCTCTGCTCCTCTGTCTGGAGGGCAGGTGGTGCGCTGAGGAGAGTGTCCTCATAAAAGGCAGGAGAGCAAGACACTGTGGGTGCAAGGAAACGCGACTTTGGACCTGGGCTGGCAGAAGAGGAGGATGTGGGTAAAAGGATGAAGAGCTAGAGGCTGAGCAGTGCTTGCCAGGAGAGCTGCGGCTCGCCGGCACCAGGGGGAGATGTTGTCTTTGGAAAGGGACCCGCTGGCTGGGGTTTTGTCAGCTCGGGGAAGGAAATTCAGCCTTTCCTCCCCTCCTGTGTGTCCCAAGCCAGTGGCCAGTGTCCTAGTTCACAGTGACTTGACCATAGGTGCACTTTGTTCCTACACTGGGAGCCGCACTTCATAGCGTGGAGCTGCTGATCTTGTACCCTTCCTTCTTCTGTGGTCCCTTCTACTAAAAGTCATTGCTCTGGTTTTGCTGGTTGTTTCTTTTCCTTGCTGTTAGCTGGAGGACCAAGCTGCAGAGGCTCAGCCTGAGATCCCAGTACCTTCTAGGACAGACTGTTCCTGGCAGCATCATGGGATCTGCATCCTTCCGACACAGATATTTTTGAAGCAGGAGGAAATCTGTTTACTTGCAGATGTGAGGTTCGCTTGCATCCCCTGAGCAGACAACTCTGCGGTGCTCCACTTCCCCTGCTGTGCCAAGCTCTTGGGAGAGGCCCTGCCTTGCTCCCAGCACACCCAGTGTTGGAGCTGTTTTTCCTCAAGAACTTTTTTTTTTTTCTCGGAGTTAATAATCACCTTATGAATGTCTAGAGGGTATGCTTTGGGTGGGTGCTGTGTGGGGATGAAATATTGTCAGCCTATGTCATTAATAGGATGAGGTAGCACCTAGGGACAGCTGGCTGGGGTTCTTGACACGGGGAATGTGGCTGCTGTGATTTCTGAAGAGATTTCGTTGTGGTGCCCACAGAAAGGTTGTCTTAGGGACCAGAGACACCAGTGTCACATCTCTTTATCTCTTTCAACTCCAGGGCACGAAGCTGCATTTGCAGCTTTTCTCTGCTGCCTCTGCAAAATCGGTGTGCTCAGAGTGGATGACCAGATGGCCATTGTCTTTAAAGTATTTAACAGGTGAGGTAATCGAAGGAGAAGGGCTGGAAGCATTGGGCTGTTTGGGGGCAGAACTCTGACAGTGTCCACTTCCAGCTATCTGAGATGTGTGAGACGTTATTGCCTGTTCTGTACACCAGACTCCTCCTGTCTATAGTCTGGGCTGATGGTGCCCCCTTTCTTCCACTCATCCGCACCCATCTGGGAGTGAGAAATTGTAAGAAGAGCCTCCTCCTGGACTGTGAGCTGGGCAAATCAAGGGCCTTCTACAAAGACGTGTACACAATTAGAGAACTTGAGTGCTATAGGGCTTGCTGGCCTAGCGAAAAAGGGCAGAATGGCAATACTGAAGACAAATTTAGACAAAATTAGGAGGCAGATGTACTTTTTAATAGACTGTACGGTGACCCATTATAACTGTCTCCAAAAGAGGTGATAGCACCTTGTCTGTTAGAGGCTGAGTGTCTTTCTGAAACGTTGCTTTAGTTGAGCACAAGTTATTGAGCTCTGCAGAGGTATGTGGGTGAAGCTCTGTGCTTTCTGATAGACAGGAATATCTGATCGTAAGATCTAAAATCTCTTCAGGCATTAAAAAAAAAAAAAAAATCTATGAAACTGGCAAGCCTCCACTGCTCCTCTAGATGTGTTTCCAGCCCAGGAGGTAGAGTTGGTACTGATGAAACTGGTGGAATGGGTGTTTGGAGTCCAGAGATCTAATCCCAGCTGTATCACTGTTTGGTGGCATGGAAACAGTTTCCTTCAACAGTACTTCCAGCTTTAATTTTCCACCTGAAAACTGAAAGTAGCGATTGCCGTAAGGTGGAAGGATTTCTGAGCTCTTTTGGAAGTTGTTGAAGGAGAGTGATGTATCAATGTTTTCAAATAACAGTGGGGGTGGGGAAAGATCTGCACCAATATAAGACACAGCAGATAAAGTAAATCCCTGCTACTTGCTTTCTTAGTGAATTTGGTGTGAAAAACCCCAATTTTTAAAAGGTGCTGTTATTTGCTACTATACCTACCATCAGGCTGCTTTCTGTGACAAAGGAGCTGAATATATATTCAGTGTACTATGTGCTGTATGTGGGGGTCCTGCTTGCAAGTGATAAAGTTGTGTCTTTATCCAAACTGGTTGTTCTTGTCCTCATGTAAGTCAATGAAGACAGAAGAAGGCCTTGTCTTAACCTTTCCTTCTCTCTTTGGTCTCAGGTACCTAGAAGTGATGCGAAAACTTCAGAAGACCTACAGGATGGAACCTGCTGGCAGCCAGGGCGTGTGGGGCTTGGATGACTTCCAATTTCTACCTTTCATATGGGGCAGTTCCCAGCTGATAGGTACTAATAAAAATCTTCTCGTGTCCCAGCCTGCCCCCTGCCCCGTCTGTCTAGGTTGCAAAGATGATGGGGCTTGGGACTGACTTTTAAATTCAAATATGTCAAATATCTGTATAATACAGCAGAAGAGTTTGCTTGGAGTTTGGATTTTTTTTTTTTCCCCTCAGCTTTGCAAATAAAGCTAGTTGCTTGGGTTGGGAGATGGAAGGCTTCCTTGTACAGTATATCTGTCTTTATTGCAATAACTACAAGCTTTTTAAAATGAGAGTCTTGTTTTTGGTGTCTAGAAAACACATTTTCTACCCTGGGGAGTTTACCAGGTGCTCTCACTGCTGAGGCACTGGAGTGGGAGATGAGATGGAAGGGAGCAGCTCTGTGCTGACTTCTGAAGAGCTGTGATGGGAGGATTGTGTTTCTTCTGGAAGAGGGGCAGGACAACTTGGTCTCAGAAGCGGGGTGCCACACAGGTTACTTCCTATTGTCTCTTACTCTTTTTAGACCATCCAAATCTGGAGCCTCGACACTTTGTTGATGAGAAGGTGGTAAACGAAAACCATAAGGACTTCATGTTCCTGGAGTGCATCCTCTTCATTACAGAGGTAAGGACTGGAGGGTTTGTCCGACAGGGAAGTTCTGTAACATTAGATACTTGGCTCTGGCTGTGGTTTTCTCTTCCTCCTTTGCTTGTTTGTTTGCTTTCATGGAACTGTGCGGATGAACTGTTGTTGCATGTCTGAGGTGCTCTCCTTGAATGAGTTGAGACAGGGATGTTGAGAGGAAAGTATAATTAAGCTAGATGGGCTGTGGATTGCAGTTGATGGGAGCTGTAACAAGAGCAAACAAATAACCTTGGATCATCACTTGGATCACTCAGTGGGAACTTGGATGGAGAAGTCTGGTGCCTGCAAGTGTGCTAGGAAGATGAAGTAGGAGCTGCAAAATGACTGGGCTTGCCAAGATAACCTCCCTTCCCTCCAGCCTTGGGTGCTGCCTAGCAGGCCCTGGGCCTCCCTTTGCTTAAGGCAGGCTCCCAAGCCTCCGTGCAGCTTGGTCACCTCCAGATTCTACCAAAAAAATTGCCCATTAAATGCGCCTTATTTGCAGATGATCTAGAGCAGAGATGGTGCTGAGATTCACCCAGCTGGCAGCGCTATCAGGACCATGTTTCTGCTCAAGCACTGTAGGGCCCTTGGGTGAGGGACTGGTGATACTCAGACTGGTGATACCCCCAACCGTGGGCAGTGTTTTTCAATGAGGGAGCTCACAGCTTTCTGCCCTCAGCTGCAGTGGATGACCTGGCCGTGTTTCTGCCGTCCCCCCTGCTGCATGGTCTGGGCAGGGAGAGCAAGAACCACACACTCCGTTGTGGTGAGGGATTTCTTGTCTGTGACAAGAGAGAGTTGATGGGATTAATTTTGAAGGACAGAGTGCGGTTCTTCCCCTTTGTTCTCTTTGCTTTCCCCCCCCTCCTCGCCTCTCTAATTTAGTGATTAGATGAGAAGGGAGGTTACAGAATATGAACTTAGCCTTTTATGTAGGAAATCTTTGTAGGACCCTTTGGCCCAAACCCCAGGAGGTGCTGTGTCAAGTCTTTTTTCTGAATCTAGTAGGGTTTGTTGGTACTTAGCACCTCACAGGGTTTAACCCTTAATGCAGAGGTAAATCATGCCACAGGTAGTAAAGAGGCACTGGCGGAAGAGATCAAGATGAGGACAGGAAAGCAGGAGCCAAGATGCTCTAAGATTTAGTTTAATTTGTGCCTCTCTAATATCCAGACAGTGCACTAACCTGTTAAAAACATAAAAACATACATCTCTTGACATGTGTGTAGAAAATTCTGCAGTGCACAGATGGCAAGTAAAGTTTAAAATACACAGCACCATACTGCTTTTTCAGGTCACTCTGCTTTTGCCTGCAGAAAGTTAGCTTTTTAGTAGGCTTTTAAAATAAGTGATTTCACTTCTTTTTCGGCACATTTGTTGAGAATCATGGAATTCGGTGTTTCTGCTGCGTTCCTCAGTGCCACCTGGTGGCAAGGAGCCCTCCTCTCGGGCCCTCCTGGCGTGAGCTGCTAAGGGATGGCAACAACCTGGATTATCAAATGCATGGCATTTTCAATCCATCTTCGTGCAGGCACTGTTTGCTTTTTGTAAAGATTTTGCTTTTAAAATTTGTTTTTTCTCTCCCAAATGCCTGGGGAGGCTGTAACTGCCGCTAGGGGGGGCTGAGACAGCCTCGAGTGCCCTCCAAAAGCTTTCTCTCCAAAATCAACAACAAAACAAAATAGCAGGGAAAAAGATAGAAGGGATTAAAGACGTTAATAAATGAATGATATTACTTTCTTCTGAGCTTGTCAGCTGGAAAAAGCTCTCCTTTAAAGGTGTTAAACACGTAGCAAACATCAGAACAGTTCCCATAGTGGGTCTGGTACGTCTTACGGACAGGAGAGCAGGTTTTGTTTCACCAAGCTACAACCAAGGTAGGTTGTTTTCTTTGAACTGAGAGAATATTCTCTTGAGCAGGTATTTTTCTCAGCCCTTGGGTGACGTTTCAGGGATATGAATATACACTGTTGGGGTGTTTGCCACGTGCGTATTTAAACCTCAGGCTCTTAAAGTAGCAGCAAGATGATGTCCAGGCTGAACCCACCGAGACGTCCTCCTTCCAGCAGCACACCCCTGAGCGGCGA
>NW_009196196.1:5264-10114 GCF_000690835.1 Fulmarus glacialis | reverse complement strand
TGCTGGCCCTGGTGGTCACCGACCTGCTGGGCACCTGCTCCGTCAGTCCCTTCGTCCTGGCCTCCTATCATCGCAACCGCACGCTGACCACCTTGGCCCAAGGAGGACACATCTGCCTTTACTTTGGCTTTGCCATGAGCTTCTTCGGCCTCGCCACCATGCTCATCCTCTTCGCCATGGCGCTGGAGCGATGCCTGGCCCTGGGGCGGCCTTACTTCTACGAGCGCTTTCTCAGCCCCCGCACGGGCTTGGTTGCGCTGCCCGCCATTTATACCTTCTCTGCGGCCTTCTGCTCCTTGCCGCTGGTGGGCTTCGGGCGGTACGTGCAGTATTGCCCCGGGACCTGGTGCTTCATCCAGATGCACCTGGACTACCTCCAGCCCAACAGCGGCAGGGAGGGGTCCAGGTTGGACGTCACCTTCTCGCTGCTCTACGCCACCCTGCTCCTCTTTCTCATCCTCTCCGTGCTGCTCTGCAACCTCAACGTCATTGCCAACCTGGCCCGCATGCACCGCCGTGGGCAGAAGACCCGCCGGCTAGCCACGCTCGAGCAGCCCCGGGCGGCCGGTGCCTGTGGCCGACGCATGTTCTCCATGGCCGAGGAGATCGACCATCTCCTCCTCCTCTCCATCATGACCATCACCTTCGTCATCTGCTCCCTGCCCTTCACGGTGAGTGCAACCACCTCTCCCCTGGGGTGGGGTCCCTTTCCTCAGCACCCCCATTTCTCTCCCTCCCTTTATAAGGCTCCCCCCTACTCCACTGCCCAAACCTCAAGGGCTGAGGTTAATGCTTAGCTCCTCCTGAAGCTCAGGAGACCCCGGGTCTGCCACAAACTCTAGGCAATTTGCACATCCCGTGGGGATACGGCAGAATCACCCCCCATATCCCGAATGCTGGCAGGAGGATGCGATGGCAGGAGGATGGGATGGCAGGAGGATGGGATGGCAGAAGTATGGGGTGGCAGGAGGATGGGGTGGCAGGAGCAGAGGTGCCCTCTCATCCCGCAGAGGCTCCGAGGCCAGGCAGCATGGCCCAGGAAGGGTCTGGGGTAGGGGTCCCCTGCATCACATAGCATCACTGCGGTTCCCAGAAGCTGGACACTCATGGTGGAGGTGTGAGGGGTGGCAGAGCAATAAATTAGTCTTCCAAAGATGGGGGTGAAGGAGATGCTGCTGGGCTGGAGACAGTGGGTATCTGGGCTGGGTGGGCAGAGTTACCCCAGATTTCTGGCAAGAGGAAAGGATGGAGCTGGAGGTGCAGGCAGGCAGCACCAACCTCACTGTTAGATGGAGGTCTCCATCCTCTGCAACAACACTGGGACACGGGCATGGAGATGGGTGATTGCTGGGAACAGAGATCCGGCACATGGGCCACAGCATGCCTCGTCCCACGGGTTGTGCCCACATCCCGTGCCCCGTCTGTGCGCGAGGCTTCCAGCAGAAATACGGGGCCGAAACACCGCATCCAAGTGAGGAAGGGGAGAGAGCAAGTCCCCTGACTCTGCCCTGCGGTCTCCCCACCAAAGAGATGCTTTTCATCTGTCCAAGCCATATTACACAGCAGCATCACGGACTCCGGAGCACCTCGAGCCACTCGTGTCCCCTGCCTGTGTACGAGGGCCAGCCGCAGCGGGAGGTCATTTCGTTCCCATTAGAAGCGAGCCCCACCAAGGTTGGGAGCGCAGCCAGCGCTAATTTTGTGTTCACGGAGTTAAATAGACGCTACCTTCCCTTCGTGCTCCCTTTCTTTTCCCAAGGGAAAAGAAAATAACCGCAGGCTGTAGCTGAGCCAGGCTGCCTGGGCTTTAAGACAGAGAAAAGACAAAGCAGTAATGTCCGGGCGCTCGCGAGCATCCCGGGAGCCAGACTCAACATCCTGAGGACACTTCAGCTCCTGTCAATGGGCCCACGCATGATGGGCGGCTCTCCCCATGTCCCGAAAAAGCCCGGGTTTGGGTGCCGTGGTTGTTACGAAGCGGGACCCCTTGATGGGGACACGTGGGCAGGGCCCAGCGGGTCTGCTGGGGGCAGACGGGATGGGAAAGTGCCGCTGATGGGGATCCCATGGGCCCTGTGGTAGCAGATACAGTCTTATCCAGAAGCACAGCCGGCTTTTCTTTTCCCATCGCCCGGTTCCCATGTGGGGTTGTGTTTGGGCTGCGTTTTGGCAGCCTCTCAAACCCAGCTGCCAAAGGCCGCCAGTGCCTCCTTGGTGTGACACTTTCTCTTCTAGCTGGGGCTGCCCACAGCAGCCAGCCTCTGCGGAGCAGCCCGGGCGCACGAACCCAGAGAGCATCAGGCCACAGCACCGCAAAATCTTTCCCAAAAAAGCCCCAAGCCCAGGGCAGCCCTTGAAAGTGCTGCGCTCTCGGCAGCTCCGGGTACCGGCTGCACCCTGGCCACCTCGTGCCCCGGGATGCACCATCCCTGGGTGGTACCCGACAGATCCCAGCCGGAGAAGGGATGCTCATGCCTCTCGTGCTCCCAGCTCCCGTCCCCGTCCGAGCATCCCCTCTCCCCCGAAGCGAGGGGGTGGCGATTCGACCCGTATGAGTAAGGAGTGCTGAGTCACCCTTCCAGGAAGCCCCGTGAGCTGCTATGAGTCGGCATGTTGCAGGAAGGACCGGAGCGGTCCAGCACCCCGCATCCTCTCCGTCTTACATGTTTATTTGTCCCATGTGGTTTTCAAGGTGAGACCCACCACTTCCTTAAGCAGCCGTTGGCTTAATTGCGTTAGGGCTAAACGAAGCCTCACTGCGTGCTGAGAGCAGAGCACAAGCCTGGCTTTCGTTAGCAAAAGTTCATTTAAACCGGTGGAAGCAGAAAGTGTGCTGTGACAGCCCAAATCTCCCCAAGAAGCTGCCCAGGGGCCGGCTCCTGGAAGCCCAGACCCGGCATTATTTCTTCCGTCATGTTTTACAGATCCGTGCCTACATGAACAAATTCAGCGAGGAAGAGGACAACCACGACTGGGACCTCCTAGCCCTGAGGTTTCTCTCTGTTAATTCCATCGTCGACCCTTGGGTCTTCGCCATCCTGAGGCCGCCGGTCCTGCGGTTCATGCGCTCTGTACTGTGCTGCCAGGTGACCCCCGTGAGCCAGGACAGACAGACTCCGTCCCCCACGAAGACAAAACTGGCAGCACGGCTGGACCCCTGTGGGCAGTAGATCCATCGGTCTTTCCAGGAGATATCTGCCAGGCTGGGATGAAGAACAGCCCTGGCAGATGTTAATGAAGCTCTGCCTTATGGCCCGTAAAGAGACGTATCTGCTGCAGGGGCCAGGTCCGGGTGGCCTGGCCAGGTGTCTGGGAAGCCCCTGGAAAGCCAGTGCGGTCTCTCGCAGGGCAAAAAATACAGCGGGACAGGATCGGAAGGGCTGATGAGGACCTGGATGTCGCTGTCGCCATTAGACAGAGCTGTTTGCAAAGGGTGCAGGCTGTGCTTGGCCACGTTGCGGGAGGGTCAGGGGGGTGAAGTGTGGGGGGCTTTGCTCTAACACTACTGCTGTGGGGGCTGTGTCGGGGAGCAGAGCTTCCTGCTGCTGTGCTTCCCAGCAAGGTCCCCGCGGTCGTTTCGGGCTAAAGGCAGTGTGCAGGCAGGAGTGCGGGTGCTGGAGATGGGGCTGGGTGGCCACCGTTGCTGCAAGCACCCGTCTCTGCCCCCAGGTCCCTAGGGATGGGGCAGGAGAGGAAGGGAGCAGTGTATCCCCAAATATTCCCCTTTATTTGGTAGGCTGATTGCCTAAAGAAATGCACTTTATCAGATCTGTGTGCATGTGTCTGTCTGTCTGTCTGTTCCCCGTCCCCAGGGATTTTAGGCTCCTGTGGGTGCCAGCCCAACATGTCTGAGGGGCTCCGGAGCGGAAAAAAAGCCAAATTGTGGCACTTCCCGTGCGCTGTGATGGCAGCAGATCCGTGCAGCCCCTCCTAGGCACCCATTTTGCAATTTTCTTTGCCCCGTGGTTTGTGCAGGAGCCAACAAGGGGAATAAAGAGCCCGACTGGGGAACGGGAGGTTTCGGTCACAGCCATGTGCTTTGCCCACATCCACGGCGATGCTGCTGGTGGGTTTTGAGCTGACACAGGGAAAGGCTCATCCTCCCGGGCTGCCCGGCAAAGTGCCCTTGCACGCCCTCCTGCCAGCCTGGGACAAACCTGCTCAGGGGCATCACTTCTCTAGAGGTTTAATTTGAGAAAAAAAAACAACCCCAAAACCCAAAAAAACCCCCAAACACCCCCCAAAACCCCAAAACCCAAGTACAGAAACATCCGGGTCATCAATCCTGCCCCGTCGGGCAGCATCCTTCAGCACTGCTATTCTGTTTTGTGGGATGTGCCTGTTGCTCTTCGGGGCTCCAGGCTGGTCCCCACTGGGGGAAGGAGCATCCGACCTGGGTTTGTCCGTTAGGGGTTGCTGGGGGGCTCGTGGTTCCCGTTCCATGCAGCATCCAACAAAGGCGATGTCGTCGTGCTATTGCAAGTGGGGCGTCTCGTTGTCCGTTTGAGAGCTACAGCTCTGCTCAGAAAGCCCAAAGGTGCCGAGATTTGGAGCTTGTCTATGGTTTGCTAGTTGAGGTGATGTAAAAAAAAAATATATATTTAAATAATAAATGTCTTTCAAAGGAGCCTGCTGAATCATGTGTGGATTTGTACTGAAGATGCACCTCAGGGTAGATCTGGCTCCTGGAGGAAATATGTCACCTGCCTGGAGCACGGGTGGGATGAAGCCTCTGGGATGGGGGGAGAGGGCAGGAGGGGAGGCTGAGGGGGGAAATGTGTGCTTCTAATTTCCTAAAAAGAGAAAAAACCCCATGTTTTATAAATGCGCGATGACATTTTTGCCTTACC
>NW_009196196.1:4466-4794 GCF_000690835.1 Fulmarus glacialis | reverse complement strand
CTCGGAGCTCACGGTCACCCCCTCCCCAGTTATTTCCCCATCCGTGCACGCAGCAGCAGCAAAGGCACCTTCGGGGTTCAGGGCTTGTGCAGCCCGTTGTGTCTCAGTGGGTGCTTGGCTTGAAAAGGAGCTAAAAGCTTTGGGAAGAGCCGTGGGTCCGTGCGCTTTATTTGTCCGGATGGTTGTGACCTGGTTGCTCACACTGGAATTTTGGGATCAGTTCCCTGATTCTCTTCTAAGGCAGAGGGAAAGGCTACCTGGCATGCAACTGAAAAGAAAAAAACCCCATCACATTGGAAATGGCGGGGGGGGGGGGGACAGACCCCCC
>NW_009196196.1:0-4262 GCF_000690835.1 Fulmarus glacialis | reverse complement strand
GCTGGGAGACAACCTCCCAGCATCCATCCCGCTGGGATCTGCTTTTCGCAGGGTAACGCTGCGGCGGAGTCACTCTTGTGCAAGCTGTCCCCAATAAGGGACAGCAATCCTGGCAAGTGGGGTCAAGGAGATGATTTGGCTGAAATTTAATGCAAAAACAATAAAAAGAAATGGTTGTGAGCCGGGGAGAGGCTCGGTGCATGCACGGAGAGGAACCCCCCGAGACACGAGTCCCTTTGCCGTGGTGCATCCCGCAGAGATGGGTCCCTCACCCGCTGATGCTGTGGGACACCGCTCGGCTCGGGGACCACTCCGTCCCCCCCAAGCAGGGTGTCCTGGCCGGGCCCAACCTCTGAGCCCGCTGGCCATGGGTTACCCCCCGCCGCCGCTGTCCCCCGAGCCCAGAAAATGAAAAAAGCAATCAGCCCTCCTGCTCCTTCTTTCAAATGAGAAAAGGAACTCAATTAGAGCTCTGCGAGGACAAGGAGGCCATGAATCTGTCTGTACCCTGAGCCATGAGCCTGCACAAAACACTGCTTTTATTAGCATCACGCAGGAGCCATTGCGAAAGCTAAATTAATTTGACTCTCTTCAGCTCAATTGACGTCTGCTCGGCTTAAACGCAAGATGCCAAAGTGTCATTTTGTTGTCTGTGCTGACCCTTAATGATTTTTTATGTCTGTACTGTGGAGCAGAGCTGGTGTAAGAAAGCACCAGGCGGGTCTTTACGTCTGCATTTCCATCCAGAAATCAAGCTGCCGAAGAGGAGCGAGGAACAAGCCACCACTTGAGGACAAGGGACGGCATCAGCTGCGCACCAGACTTCTTAAAAACGGAGAGGAATTTTCCGCAGGTGCCAAAGGGAGTGGGGAGCTGCGGGACCTGGGGGATCGGGACTCTCCCTGGCCGACGAGGAGCAGCCCGGGGGTGGCTCCCCGTTGTCCCCGCAGCAGCGAGGAGGCCAGCGTCCGCTTCTTCTTCTGGGCTGTCTCCCTTAAAAAGAAAAACCCAAAGGGTCCAGGCGATACGGGATGGTTTCGATGGGAAATGATGGCACCGCAATGCAGTGGTTTTGGGAAAATGGGCATTTTTGGAGAGTAGAGAAGAAAGGAGGAGGGCTTCCCTCTTGCTTGTTCCTTTTCTAGCTTGCTTGGAACATCTCGTCCGGATCTGTGTGCTGTCAGCAAGGAGAGAGCCCTCATTTTTTGGCGGCTTTGGCCTCCTGGCTGAGCCCGAGTGCTTTGGCCATGGCTCTGCCAGGGGCCATGAAAGCCCCAGAACCCCATTCATGGGGGTCAGCAAATGTGGGCAACATTTGGGGACTGCAAGCCTGCAAAGGCGGGTCATGCGATGTGCATCCCTGCGGAGCACATCTGGGATTGCTGGTCCGGTCCTTTGGGAGGCTGGAAGGAAAGCAGAGCCCTGGGAAGAAGGGGAGGGCCAGGCGGGAGGCAGCTGCCTTGCCGAGGCGACTACAAGAAGGACATTGAGGTGCTGGAGCGTGTCCAGAGAAGGGCAACGAAGCTGGTGAAGGGCCTGGAGCACAAGTCTGATGAGGAGCGGCTGAGGGAACTGGGGCTGTTTAGCCTGGAGAAGAGGAGGCTGAGGGGAGACCTCATCGCGCTCTACAACTCCCTGAAAGGAGGTTGTAGCGAGGTGGGGGTCGGTCTCTTCTCCCAAGTAACAAGCGATAGGACGAGAGGAACTGGCCTCAAGTTGTGCCAGGGGAGGGTTAGACTGGACATTAGGAAAAATTTCTTCATGGAAAGGGTTGTCAAGACTCGGAACAGGCTGCCCAGTGAAGTGGTTGAGACTCCATCCCTGGAAGTATTTAAAAGACGTGTAGATGAGGCGCTTAGGGACATGGTTTAGTGGGCATGGTGGGGTTGGGTTGACAGTTGGACTCGATGATCTTAGAGGTCTTTTCCAACCTTAATGATTCTATGATTCTATGACTGCGTTTCTGGGCAGAGGACGGGCAGCGAGCCCATCTCCCCGGGTTCCAGGAGGGCGTGCGGGGCGATAGCTATTAAACCGGATTAAATGGATGAGGGAAGGAAGTGACTTAAGGCAAGATGGCACGGCTGGGCTCCCAAACCAGCTTTGCAGCGGTGCCAGGGCTTACCTCGGCATCAGATGTCGGAGCTGATGGCAATTCCCCACAGCTCGAGTGCAGGGAAAAGAGGAGAAACATTTGGCTTTACCGTAGCTGCCTTCTGCTTTCGCAGCTCATTTCGGATCTCTGCATCCCCACATATTAATGTGAAACCTTTCCAGCTCCTCTGGGTCCCTCTGGTCACCCCATGTCTCCCATTTCCCTGGATTCACCGGGTCCCTTTTTGGTCACCGGGAACTAATACTGTCCTACAGCATCCCCAGAGGAGGGAGCTTGCAGTTTAAATCGGGCTGTATTTTACCTTACAGCCTGGTAAGCGAGGGTATCGGCCCTTTCCAGGAAGGCTGCTGGGGTACCCCAAATATCATAGGCATAAAATCAGAGCCTGCCGCCCAACACCAAGACCCAGAACAAGTAATTCATGGCCCATCCCCTGTTATTACCACACCGGGGTTACCAGACCTGGGAAGCAGCAGGGCTGTAGCAGGGTTACCTCTCTGCAGTCACATTTTCAGGCTTTTTTTGCAATGTATGAATAATAACAATTTTTTTCATTCTGGCTTTTTGGTTCAGCACTGCAGGTGGGTGAAGGTCTTATCTGAGTTTTCCCCAAAACTGGCTCAATTGCTGGTGTTTTGGCTGCTTGGGGGACTTGCTGGTTCCCGGCACGCTCCCGGCTCGCTGTCCCTCCCCGGTACCTGGCTTCGGGAGCTGATGCATAAGGGAGGAACGCGGGATGGAAGTGCAGCCCTCCCGCGGCCGACAGCCCCTGTGGGCTCATTTCTCCCCGCAGCCGGATCCAGGTGTCCCGGGGGATGAGCCGGAGGATGCCGGGGACGGTGCTGGGCTCCGGGCTGGCGAGGGCAACCATGCATCCCCCCTGGCCACCGAGCCATCCTTGAGCCACAAGGGACATGCAGGACCCCCGGGGTCCTCCCCCTCCGGCTGGGGGACGTGCTGCTGCAGGAAAACCAACCAAAGGGACAACCGACGGGCTGGGAAAAATCCAGTCAGAGCTCGGAGATGATCTACAACTGATTGAAAACACAAGGAGGGAAAGTTTTACAAACCCAACTGGGATGCAGAGCTAAAAATACATCTGCCGTGGCTCGGCGAGGGAGCGAGCTGTCCAAGGCCACTGCTTGTTTGTTTGCTGCGGCGATGTGCACGCATGGCGGGGCTGGCATTCGCCCCCGGAGAAAGTCCTCTCCCTTAAGAGCATCCAGATGAGGCATGCAATAATATATATTCTCACTTGCCGCTCTTTATACAGCTGATGCATGCTGAAGGGAGACACATCGTCTTTCCCCGAGCGGGAGAATTCGGCGGCGAGGGCTGGACCACGCATCCCCGATGTTCACGGGCTTTGCCGTGGGGACAAAAGCACGGCGAGAGGTTTGGAAGGGGTACATCGGGTCCCTACTCGAAAGCCCGAGGTGAGCACGTGTTTGGGGAGGCTCCTGAGAGTCGCAAAGGTTTCTCATGCCAAGCTGCTTTTTTTAACCGGATTTCCCTGAAATGTGGAAACATCCGCACCCATCGAGTCCGCAGGGAAACGCCGCCGATCTGCCAGCGCTGGTGCAGTTCCCAAAGCGATCTAAATCTTCAAAAACAAGAGACTAAACAGTGTCAAACTCATGTCAAGCATCTGGCTTTTACAAAGGCCATAAAAGTTATGAGGCATCGCTGAGCAGGATGGATCGCTCGCCACCCTGCCCCGCGTGCTAAACACTGCGACCTCCCCTGCAAACCCTGTTTATTAGGTAAAACCAGAACCCCGTTAGCAGCCTCGTGAGCTGAGCTCATGCGAGGAGGAGAGCAAAGGTCCCAGGGTTTCTGAGCAAGTCAGACCATAAATCTGTGTAGGGTTTTGGGTCCCAGCGCCGTGGCTGAGAGCAGCCACCGCCTGCTCTGCTTTCGCTGTGGTTCCCAGCTGCAGAAGGTGCCAGTTTGTGGATGAAGCAAAAACCCTCTAAAAAAAAAAAAAAACCACCTGAAAAAGTTTGTTTCTCTGAGCAGCCAGTTTGTGAGCGAGGTCCTGTCATGGGCAAAACACCAGCCCTCCAGTCCTATGAGTCTGGCACGCTGCGTTTCTCTGCCTCAGTTTCCCCTCCGTGCTCTCGGAGCATCTCTTCCCAGCATGGGA
>NW_009196195.1:19004-62983 GCF_000690835.1 Fulmarus glacialis | reverse complement strand
GGGCGTCAGCCTCCGCCTCCCCGAAGGGAGGTGCGGTGGCCGCTCCGCTGTTTTCAGCCGCCCTGGAATAGGCCCTAATCACGGGGCCTGCTGGAGCGTCCCGAGGCTCGCAGGTGTGTGTGAGAGAGTGTGGAAACCTGGTGACAGAATCCTCTCGGGAGCGGGACGGCATTGCCGCGCTTGGGGCGGGGGAGGGTGTCCCCCTCTCTGGCCTCCCGCTGCTTCGGGACATCTCGCGTCATACTTACCTCTTCTGCTAGCTGCTGGCGGCTTTGTGCTTTGTATCCTTATTACTGTGCGTGCTGGGAAGAGGACCAGCGTTGCTAACAGCGACAAGCCTGATGTTCCCTTTCGTAGCCTGCCAGGTCATTCAAAAGAAAGTGTTCCAAAACTGTAAACCAGAGCACTAGATGACAGGCTACTCAGAGAACCACAAATAGAATCCAGGAATCCCACTACTACTTGCTCTTGCCGCCTGACAAATAGTTGTGTAAATCAATGGCAGAAGCTTTTCAATATCCCCTTTCTGATGCTAGTTTCTGTTTAGTCTCAACTGGCAGAGATCTGTGCTGTGCCACTTTCCCTAGTGTATGGAGGAAATAATAGGAGCGTGTAACCATACTTCTGCTTCATCTGTTTGAATTACAGGCTTTTGGAGGCAGAGATTTTCTTACGTGACAATGCTATTTACACTCGAGTCCTATCCATTAGGATTTTCACTGTTAATGTCCTGCACTTCTATCCTTGAAGTTAAGTCCTTTAAAACGTTTTCAACAGGGATTGGGTGGGGGGTGTTTTCCAAGTGAATTATAACTAGATGCCCAACTCCTAGGGACTTCAAATCCCAGCAAAAGGATATCAGCTGGTCCCAGGTGAGATGAGGGATTCATCCACAAGCTGGTTTTAGTAGCCATTCCAAATTTTGGTCTCATTCCTGCAATCTGGTCTTTGTGGGCTGACTATTACACGGCCGCTCTCAGCACCTTGTCACATCATCAATGAATTTCACCTGGTTTGTATTTATAGTTCCATCACCCAGCAAAAGTATAATGGGAAATCAGAGTCTTAAAACTGAACTGATTTAACCATAGGAGTAAACGAATGTTACAAACAGTCAAACTCTCTGATTTTTTACATGTACAGTTTCCTGTTAAGAACCATTACACTCTGGTTTTCAAAACCATGCAGTCTTGATTCAGTTATGAATAGAGAAAAAGGCAGCTGTGGAAACAACATAGAACCCCAGTTACAGTCACCTTCCTATTCAGCATGCAAAACGCAGACTCAATTTCTCCTTGATATTAAAAACTGATAAGAGATCTTACCATGCTGTAAAAGCTGCCTGGTCAGGTACTCTCCCTGCAGTGCACTCGGGTAAATTATAAGTTGTTAAGCTTTTTTTAGAAGGTGTGATTGATTGTTAAATTTTTTAAATTTATTTAATAAGTTAAGGGGCTGTATTAACTCCCAGGTCATAAGAACCTGAAAATATTTTTAAGTGTTACCAGTTTCACTTTAAAACTTGAAAAGTCCTCAGCCTTTAGGGACTAGAAATGAAACTCGCAGTGTATGTAAAGAAGGATGGTACTTAAAGGATGAAAAGGGAAAAACAGAAGTAACAATCTGACTTCTCATACTGCTTTTGTTATATAAAATATATTTCTGACCTCTTCCAGACTTAGCTGGAAGGATTTAACCACACATGGAACAGGCCTGCCAAGATGTGCTCAATATACTCAGTTCTGAGCTGGCAAAGCCTTCTAGTGTGCACATCTCATCAAAGCTCCTGGGTTTTCTCATTGCATAGGCCTATATTTGGAATTGGGGCTTCAATTAATAAACATCTTCGCTCATTACTGTCATTCTTCACTCTCCTCTTTTTTTCCCCTGATGCCTATTTTCTGATCTCTCTTACTGTGTTCACACCCTAAGAAGGCACCTTTTCCTACAGAAATATGTGAATTAGTCTGCTGTGATCTTTCTCAATAGGGAATGGTTATCTGCATCAGTTTCAGGTCCAAGACTTAAGTCTTGTCTGAACAGGGAAAACCCTGGAACAGTCATTGTGGAACAGCAGTTACTCTCCATTAGCTCCTATATAGACTCCTCCTGTGAGAAGCCGTGTTACAGAAAGAAACAGGGGGGGGACAAATTTGGGATAGCTACAGCACTTTGAATTTCTGCTTTCCCAGATTCATATTAATTCTGAGTGTGTTCCTTATCTTGGCAAATCCTATAATTAAAAAGTGTTGAATTCAGGAATTACAATATTTACTTGTTTCTCTAGTACAGCTAGCAGACTTTTGGACATTAAGGATGCTTCTAATAGTAAGTGCATCTGCTTAGTGCTGGAAGATTCAAATTATTACCTCTGTGATAATGCCAGCAGAGTCATTTTGTGCCATTCTTTGGGGCAGGCACACACTTCCTCCAAGGAAAGCATTAAGGATGCGGATTATGTTCACAGTTTTGAAGTTGTCTTTAATTCTGTACTACGTGAGTTGTCTTTTACAGTTCTGAAAGAAGTCAAAGGAAGGCACTGCAGGCAAGCTTTAAAGGAACAGTTTGTAAATCCCATTGTATTTCCCTTTGATTCACCAGATGGGAGTTTAGCCCTCAGCCTCCATTTTTTCCACTTGTTTATGTCTTACGATACTCACTTATGCAGAAGTATGCCTGTATTACCCCATGTATCTGCCGCATCTTTCAGACCGGAAGCTAAGAATTGCATTAGCTTGTCCATAAGGCAACATTTCTTTGCAAAACAGACAGGAAAATCCAGGGTTTAATTGATCCCCATCCCTGATGAGGCACCTGTGTACTGATCTTAGGACTTTGTATGGGGTAGGAGGAAGAGGGCAGGTGGGGATGTGGAGGAGGAGTTTGCAGTGTAATGCTGGAGGGGGGCAAACCTGGAGCAACACAGGGTACTGTTTTTCCCAGTTGTGTTCCTGCCTTGGAGGAAGAGAGCAGGAACCAGCCTGAGGCTCAGTGCCTTTGAGGATTCAACCTGCTGTGGTGTCATCCTCCTTCTGCTGGATTTGCTGGAGCTGGGCTGCTTCCTAGCACTGAGCCATGCTTGTGCCTTGGGAAGGCTCAGGTGCAACTAATTACCTCTCTCTTTGTTGTTACCTTGCTCCTTTCATCCAGCCCTCTGTTGAGGCTAGTGATTTATAACTCACTAAGGCAGTGAAAGAATGCTCTAGCAATACAAGTGTCTCTAGAAGAGCTGTGCTTGGATGGGAGAGTAGTGAGTATGAGAAGAGCGATAGTGGGAATAAGTGAAAAAGAAAAGGCAATACTAGATGCAGGGCTTGTAGAGGGGTTTCTGTAGGCATGTCAGTTTTCTTGTTCCTGTTTCATGTTGTGTAGGGAAGGGACAAGAAAAGGGGTACGTGGGGAATGGAAGAGGTGCCTGTCACTAGATGGCACACCAAGCACGTCTGAGAGCAACCGAAGACCTGCTGGGGGCCTTTGTAGTGGATTTCACAGCACATGGGGCTGCTTAGCCATTTGTTTTAAAGATTTTTCTCCTGCAGCAGGCAGGATAGTGCTGCCTCTTGAGCTGGTAGGGAAGGGACAAGAAAAGGGGTACGTGGGGAATGGAAGAGGTGCCTGTCACTAGATGGCACACCAAGCACGTCTGAGAGCAACCGAAGACCTGCTGGGGGCCTTTGTAGTGGATTTCACAGCACATGGGGCTGCTTAGCCATTTGTTTTAAAGATTTTTCTCCTGCAGCAGGCAGGATAGTGCTGCCTCTTGAGCTGTGAGGCCCTGATGACCCAGGCAGTTCAGTCCTCTCCTGTCATTCAGAAGTAGTAAGAATCAGGTACAAGGAAAAGCAAGACTGTACTGAACAGCAAGCTCTTTCCTTAAATCTGCCTTTCTCTACAGCTTCAGTAACTGGTCATTTTCAAAGGGAAAGTCTTAAAGGCTTATTAAATGGTAAATACAACGATTGAAGTCTAATAGCCTACTGTTGGGACAAAAACAGTACAGTGAGTTGTGATGAGGATGATAACATGCTGGGATGTGCACTAAAAATCAAACATCTCACTGAACCTTTAGTTAGTTAATTGTGCTCTTTTGCATGTTCTGCATTTGAGCATAGACTATGAGAACGCATCTCACCAAATGAATCTTTTTGAATTACAGATAAAACAATCTGTCAGTCACTTGAAAAGACAAATTTCATTCAACAGTTTGAAAGAAAAATGCCATTTGTTTGCAATCAAACGTTTGCAATGTTTCTGAGTATAAATGGTCTTTAGCACTTCCTGAGGAACTCGTTTCCCATTAAGTGATTGCACCTGTTTAATAGGATTTGGATCTTTATGAGACTATTAGACTCTTATTGGGAGTCTCTCAGAGAGAATTATAGAAGCGATAATACAAAGTTAGCATGCCAGATGTAGTGATGTGTTGAATGGTGTCTGTTTGTTCCCAAAGGGAAATTTGGGCTCCTGTGTCTCCGAGGGCCCCATGTCCCTTTACAGAGGTGGAGCATAATCTAGGTTTGTGCTGGTGTAAATGAGAATAGACTTTGGCTGCTTGTCAGTTAGTCAGGTTCATCACACTTTCCCACACAGAGAGTGTTCACAAAATGAAAAAATTCAGGTCAGTCTAAAGCAATCCAGTTTATAGCTTCTTCAAAAATTAATTTGTCTTCACTCAGCTAGTTGCAATAGGAAGAGAGGTATTTGGGGACAAATTAAACCTTACTGAAATGACACAGATGCTGTTGGGGACTGAATTTGAATCAGTAATGGCTTACCATTGTGAATCAATGTAAAAGAGCATCAGCACAGGAAAGGAATGTGTTCCAAACACTTGCTCAAGAAGCAAAGTCAGGCAGGTACTGCCTGGTTCTGCCACTGGAATGTGAAAGTTCAGCCTGCAAAACCCCACATCCATTACGTAACTCCTCCTACTTTGCCGCACACGAAGTCCTTTGCAAACACTGAGTAAATAAGTTGTAAAATATGTTTGTGAGCTGTTGTAATAACCCTAACAGTGAATTTTAGGACCTGGTCTGTTGCTAAGTTGGTCATTGCTACTAATGTCCAAGAGGAGAGACACCAGTGGAAGCACAACTGAGAAGAGAGACACAGTCAGCCCTGTAGCCATGGCACAGTCCTGTTAGGAATGTATTCCAGTTACGTTCATGTGTATTCTTCGACTTCTTGTAGAATCTTCAGTGCCATTTGGAATGTTAAATAATGGAATCTAATCCCAGCACAGGAGAGGTCAATTACTTCTAGTAATTGAAGTAATTCTTGATGATGCCTGTCTACTTCTCAAGGAATGCAGTGGAACATTTTTGCACAAATATGGCTTACTCACTGAAAAAAAAGTTTAAAATATCTGAAAATTAACAGTGTTGAGTTCAATATAGACTTCGGGGCGGAAGCAGAGTGGAAAATCAGAATGTTCTTCCTAAGTATTCCCTAAACTAAACAGCTAGTTAATTTAAATTGATGCTGTGTTTAAAATTGGCCTAAATTAAATTTTATAATTTAATGATGAATTTAAAAAAATGCATTTTAAATCTCCTAAGATTGAAATGGGCAGCGCAAAATTCTTCCTACCACATAAAATGATCTTTGATTTTATCTTATCTGAGAAAACTTTTTTTGTTTGTTTGTTTAGGTGGATCTAAACCAACATTTTCTATAATTTTCATTTTGTTCAGAGAACTAAAAAATCTGCAAATCGCTGCTGCTTTTAACAAAACTCGTATATCCAATATACTCAAGTTGCTTATAACATTTTGATACAAACCAAATTTGTTTAATTAGTCTGTGTAGAGAGGATAGAAGCTACATTTCCATGCCAAACCCATGATTTTTCCTGTGTTTGCAGACTTATCAATCAAAACTGACAGCATAAGGATTTGTAAGAGCTGCAGCTGACAACTTGTTGAGCCCCATTTATCTGATTTGCCTATTAACTGCTTCCGTATTGGCAGGCCAGTCATCTACACAAGTTTATCTGGTCCCTTAACGCTGCTGAAGAATCTGGAATATTGGTCCTGAGTTCATGGAATGGCACCGCTTCTACGTAGAGTAGGTGACTTATAAAGAGGAGGGACAGGAAGGTTCAGAATTCTTGTGTTTATATTTTATTTAATGTTTTAACCGTAGGATCCATATACCACAATGTCTAAATTACGTTCAGGGCTCATTTCAGATTTCAAGGACCCATATTTGGGTGCTGTCTCCTATAGCCTCTCTTGTCTTCTATTTCCCCTATGAATTTGTACAGCAGCCAATTCCCATCTTGAAAGCAGCATGTCTAAAATCAATAAGTGGAATACCCTCAACAGTGGGTATTTGACAGTGAATGATTTGTGATTTTTTGCAGGGCTGTTGTTGCTGTCTTCTTCAACAAAACCTGCTTGTTCAGAGCTTGCTTTTTGTCTTGACTGCTTTGGCTCAGAGAACCTTTCATAAAGTCTTACTATATTTTTCATTTGTCTTGGCTTTTCTCTCTCCTCCTCCTCTCCTCTTTTTACAGTAGCTTCTTCAGGCACCCCACACATCAGTACCAGCTTCAGAATCAAGAGGGAACTTATGCTGGAAACATATGCTTCTCTGTGAAAATTAGTTTAAAACAGCAATCATATTTCAGGCAACCTCTTCAAAGCAGGTCACTTTCCCTAGTTTTCCGAGTCATAATCTCACATTTTCCCTATACCAATCAGCTATTGAAGTGTCTACGCTGCATCATACTCAATTGCATTCAGTTAGGATATCCATTATAGAAAGAAGATGGCAATGAACTAACTTCCTTTGATATGGCAAGTTGGATTCTGGCTTACCTCCATCCCATTTTGCAGCAGTATTTGCATGATTTATTAAGTCCAGATTTTCCCTCTTTCCAGTTCATGTGAACATCAGGAAGGTCCAGTGTATGTTAGCTGTGAGTAAACGAGAAAGGTGTTCCTTCAGTCACTCAACACTTCCTGTGCCAGCGTGTCTGTGAGGTACTGCTTTCTTGTCTGGATCACTAGGTGTCAGTTCAAACCAAAGTGGCTGAAATAAACTCAAGAGCTGTCTTTGCCTTTTGGCTAGGATCATTCCATTATATTAGTACCTGGCATGCCCCATCTCTGTCAGGAACCAATATCATGCTCCAGCATACCAATGCAATTTGTGATCTAATAGGATTTTGGTTCTGCTTTACCCTCCTTCAGCCTGTGCTCCTTCATCTCATGTAAGCAGACCAAGTGAATTGGTAGATAACTGATAAATGTCCTTTTCTTGGTTTCCTTCTTAGGACTTTTAAGCTGCAGTGGTTTCATCAGGGAAAACAAACCACAAACATTTTCACACAGGTCTAAAAGTAATCTCAAGGCAGGCAGATAACTCAGTTTTCTCAAGGAACTACTCCATCTGTTTTTATCAGAGGTCTGTGTGTTCAACCTGAATCCTTCCTCATTACCCTGTACGAGTGGGGAGTTCATGCTGTTCTTGTTGGGAAGGAAGCGGGACTTCTGCACTCTAATGCAGATAGTCCACATACCCATTTCCTGAAAACAGAAGGATTTCCCTGTCTGTATCTTTTGTCATGTCTCTTTACAGCCTAGACCTCACCCAGGCTCATGCCTTCTGCAGTGCTTCTCCACTTGACTGCTTTTCATCGTAGTTTTTATTCATAGCAATGTCTTGACTGATGCATTAAAATTGCAGCTGGCTGTTCAATGTTAACTGAGTGAGTTACCAGGCAAGCAGTGACTCTACTTCAGCTACGGTGATGATGTTGTTTTCAAACTTTCTCCAACTAATGACTCATTAAAAGTAGCAATAAAGGGGTTTGTTGGGGCCACATGTCCCTTGGAAACACTCAGCCCATGCTAATTACAGTGGGTTAGCAAAGAGGTCAAGGCTGATAAGTGTGTGGGAGGGGGCACAGAACAGTAATGGTGAGAAGAGTTGTAAATAGTTGCAGGCAATGTTAATTATACGGCTTGTTCGCATCAACTTTCCCCTCCCATTGAAAACAAAGCTCATTTTGAAGACACTTGTAAAAGTTGCTCTTTAGGAATCAAACTCCCTTATGTCTCAATAACTGGTAACATGCCAGAAATGTAAAATTGCAGTAGAGTAAACAAAGAACTCATCTGTGCATGGTTGCTTTAGTCTCAATTAAAGCTGGAAATAAGATTTGGCATGTCTGTGGTGCCACATTAGGGCCAGTGCACAGCTTTGCTCTGTGGACCTAATCCAGATTCTGCAGAGGACAAGGGAGCTTTTTCCAGTGACTTCCATGACCTTTGGACCAAGTCTGCTATTGATTTGTTATCATTCCTGAAGAGCCACAGACTGTCTTACAGACAGATAGTGCACTTCATCAAGGATCTTCGCAACTTAAAGGCCCTGTTCTGTAATTATCAAAATGTGCAAGTACATTTATGTGTGTGACTGAGCAAAGCTAGTAATGTGTAGGTGTTTGCATGGATGTTAAATTCTCATAAAAGATGACAGCGAGGGGAAGGTATACAATAAAAATAAGATGATGAGAGATGTGCAATTAACAAATTCTTACCTTATAACTAAGAATATATATCTGTGTAGTTCATGTTGCTAAGAGATTGCACTATATTTACTATTCAAAGAAGCAGAGCATTATAGTGTAGAAGCTGGTTCTTTCAAGGTTAGTCCCTTAGCCGAACTCCAGAGCCAAAAAGTTTTTAGGGTGTAGGTAAATCTGACAGATACTTAACTTCAGAACTTGTGCTTATGTGTGTTTCATAGTCACAAAATTGTCAAATCACAAATGGCAGGGGTTCCTCTGAGAATTATGTCTGTAGGAGAAAGAATGTTTTACTTGAATGGTGGTATGTCTGCAACACTGCAGAAGGCAGAAGAAATTAGGAGGTGAAATTTTCATGCAGATACTGAGAGAAAATGTACTTGCAATCAAAACAAAAATCTGGACAAATTTTGTTGGCAAGATTGAAATATTGTTTTGAGTTACTTAAAAAAAAGTAGGAGAACTCTTAAAATATGTAATCTTTTTCCCCAATGAAAACCCTCTCTTTCCTTTTCTTGAGTGACAGTCTTCTATGCAAGTAATAGAATGACTGAGTATTTTCTCCATTGAAAGTAAATGCTAGCCTTTGAAAGTTTTAAAGGGAAAATTTAATATAAAATGGAGAAAACCAGAATTTTTGTTCCCTTTTTGTAAATGGTCTTATGTTTCAAAAAAATGCATGGGATTAAATAAGATTATCAGATCCCCACCAGGTACAAGTTCTAACCTACCTGCAAAATTTGAATTTGGTGATTAATTTTATTCTTTCCTAGGTTGCACTTGTAGCTCTATCTCCAAGTCTTTTCAGAGATAATGTAGCTCCATGAGCCATGTTTAGCATAATCAAAATAATCATGTAGGTGCAGGAACCGCAGGATTAAAGAGAACTACAACTAGCTATAATTAGACAAATATCTTTGGAAGGTTAAGAGCATCCTGCTTCATCCTCTTGTGATTTCTGTCAGGGCTGTCACTTTTCTGGCTACTTGGCAATGATGGTTGCGTTTTTATGGCGCCTCAGTAGCAGATTTGCTGGCTCTTTTGAGTGTTATATACATGGGAAATATGATGCAGAAAGTTCAGTTCTGTTTTCAGGGTCATTCTCTTTGAGTTTCTAGGATTTTCAAACCCAGGTCACTGACAGAAGCTCTGGACTTTTGGCTCGTGTTTCAGTCTCCAAGTTACACTGTTTTCTGTTCATGGGCATATCAAGCCAGCATCAGGACCCGTACGTGTGCTCTTCTGAATGGAAATCTGTGTATTGTCCTTCAAACTGGCTACTGGCCTACACAGCTTGGAAGGGGATCTTTCACATGTGGTCCCACCTCTGTCTAGGAATCCCTGAGAGTGTTTCTGTCATTTTCCAGAGACCTTTTGCTGGAGTAATGAAGTTTTTTTTTGAAGTAATTGAAATGGGTCAGAGCTGTCCTAGTATCTGCTTACATTGCGCCTCTCCCACCCAGGCGAGGGCATTTTCAGCAGCTCCAAACTGAGGCAAATTTTAAAAACTGCAGGCATGATAATAATGACGTGATAAATCTGATTTACTGTAAAGTGCTGTCAGCTCAGGCTTGGCTTTTAAAAAAAAAACCAAAACGCAAAAAATCCCAACAAAGCAAAACAACTCAGAACCAATAGAAATAATTCCTTAAAAAATTATAGTAGTGATAGCCTTGCTTTTAAACAGATGACTAGCCCCTGGCAGAACTTGGCATCTTTGAAAATATTGGAGCACTCAGAACCTAAAATACAGAAGATGGAAAAATTAGACTTACATAAAATCGGTTGTGTTAGCTTTTCACTGGCCATACTGAGAGGAGAACACACTCTTTTCCTTTTTAATAAGTGATTGATTTATGGATAATAAAGTACATCTGAGATTTACTCAGAATGGTAGATTTTATAGGCAGTAACCTAATAGCTTGAACCAGCTGTTTGTAGCTGCATATTAAAAGCTTTGACCTTGGGCTTTCACGCTTCTCTCCCTTCCCCACCTTGGCTTTCTTGTAACAGCCACAGCAGCATCCTTGTCTTGCAGGAACTGTGATGCATTTTTGCTGTTGCCCATGTTTACCCACTTGCTAATTTTTTCATTCCTGTTTTTCACTTATTTTGGACATTTTGTAGCAAGTGGTGGTGGTCTTGTGTAGTAGTGTTCCCTGAGGTTTAAGAAGCATTAATTCATTGCTGGAAATGGTATATGAAATGGTATTCTTTAGACAAATCTTTTTTTCCCTTATAAAATGAAAACTGAACATTTTAAAAGGCATCATATACAGGAAGTGTGCTGAAGGAATTTGAAGTGTATGGAATGTTCCCAGCTACCTCCTCTGAGGATTCCTTCAGCACTTGTTAATTAGAAAACCCCTGTCAATAGAAGAGGTCTGCCAGTTGTCACATATATTAAACAGCATATTATCTCCAAAGTTAGAAATTGTTTGATAGATCATGTTAAGTGTTGGTCAGCCTGGGAACATCTAACTTCAGTGAAACTAAACCATATGGCAAAACTAAGTTCTATAATTGAGGAATTGCTCTGAGGCACTGAGTGGGGAAACAATCATATTTAAAAGGAACACTCAAGGCACTTAATGTGTCTTGATGGTATTGAGAAGGATGAATGTCAGTGGAAAACATACTCATTTGTTTATAAAAAGATAAGATTCTAGCGAAGTGTTGACATGCTCTAACCTCTTTGAATGTACAAAAAGTGATATGAATAACTCAATACACTCAATAACTGTGCATTAATTGCAAAAATCAGTAAATCTATTGTTTAGACCTGTGAACAGGAAATCAAACTTCTAGTAAAGTTTCCTGTGAACTAGGTGACAAGGTTGCTGTGGGTTTAGCCCAGATGCATAATTTTGTGTGTCATACAGGTAGAAGATTTAAAAAGGAAATCTATCTATATGCAAATCGTCCTTCCACTTCAGTAGCAAAACCGTTTTACATATAAACATGTGCTGACCACCAGCATGCAAAAAGATTGTACCTATAAAAATACCCTTTGACCTTTATTTTTATTTAGCTTCAGTTGTGTTTATGTTTTTCACTCTTACAGTATGTTTGCACAACCAATAAGGACACCCAGAGTTGACTATTGATGTTTATTGAATCATTCATATCAAATAAACACTTTTGGGAGTCTGACCATGGAAAGGGAAAGCATTCCTTTGAGAGGAGAGAATCAGAAATCCTTATTGGAAGAAAAGGACATCTGCCTGTTTCATTTTTAAATGTCTGAGCAGAAGGCATGATTTCAAGTGGCATGACTGAAGTGTGGACACAGCAGGGTGGGAGTTCTAGTATGGGGTGTACGCAGTCAGGTTCACGACTTGTGGTTGAGATGCTCTGGGATACATTAACCCTTTGCACTGTGCAGCCTCGTAGATGAAAAGGGGTTTTACGTGCCAGTTCCAAGTCAAACTATGAAGTCAGTCATCTAATCTGTTCCAGTTGGAACAGTTCCTATCTCTGTTTAGTGCTTACTGTCTGGACAGATTGTAGTGCGCAAGGATTCAGGTCTCATTAATGTATCATTTAGAATTTAAAACCTATTCAGTTTCATTTTGAAATAATTGGAATATGTTTTTTTTTCTCCCTCTCTATTAACTTACTGATTTCACTGATGTGAGAGGAAACCATGTAATTATTCCACTTTCGTAGCATCAGAACAGATATTTAAGATCCTGTTTTAGTCATTTGGGAACAGAAAATTGGACACACATAGTGACATTATTCTGGGGTCTGGGCCCATAAGGAAATGAGCACTCTTAACTTCCTAAAGTGGTGGAGTTGAAGACTCTCAGTACTTGCCTGTCCCATTCAACTGGGTCCTTTAGTTCCTTATACTTTAAGTGTGTGACAAAGCCATTAACTTAAATGGGAACATTAATGCACTGAAAGATAGGTGCAGAGGCCAGCAGCAGGAAGCCAAAAGGGAGTGAATGGAATTTTTTTGTGATCTGGCAGTTTACCTCACCAAATGCAAATGATACACAATTATTCAATTATTTTCTTATTCCTGTGTTTCACTCTCTCATGCTGATCTCTTTCCTGGGTGCTGACGTTTTTCTTCTACCCTGTCTTTGCTAACATTTTCTACTAAATCAAGCAACAAGCTGCCTTTGTTACAGGTGAAGGACTCTTGAAAGTTGCAGGGGCCTGCATCATCTGGGCTGTCAGGATTCCAGTGCCTTTTTCCAGGGTGCTGGCGTTTCTCACCATATTGGTCGTTTAGGTCTACCTCATCATTCCAGCCTCTTTTGCTAGGATGCTGGCGCTTGTACATCAGATACCTTCTGCCTGGATGCTGTCTTTTGGATAAATCATTCACGTAGGTTAGCTGTGCCCTAGGGATGTCAGCATACTGATCCGACAATGAGCTTCTGCCAGGATGCTGTTGCTTTTTCAGCTCTAGATAGCCGTAAAGGTCGTCTTCTATCTCTCTTTTCCCTGGATGCTGCCTCTTCTGAATGTCTTCATAAGATGCGTCTTCCTCAACATCTCTTCTTCCAGGATGCTGTCTCTTCTCCAGGTCACTTAGGTACTTTTTCCCAGGGTGTTGTCTTTTGGAAAGCCATTCTGGCAGAGGGGCATTTGATTCTGTCCAAGGAAAAGAATAATATTAATGAGCCCCCATAATCCGCGCTAAGGAAGTTGAAATGGGAATTTGTGGAGTTCTATGGTGCAGGATCATAATCTGTTGCTCATTATGCTCTTTTAATTGCACAGTTAAGTGTATGGTCTTGAATTTGATCACTCTGGATGGCATCTGTCAAAACAGTTCTGGCACATTTTTAGCAAGGATGGATTGATACATTAGGAACTAGCTGCAGCCAAATGGGAAGACATGCAATGACAAAGCCTAATGTGTTGATTCAGGTAAATGTGTCAGATTCAGGTAAAGGGAGGTGAATAAAAGATGCTGAGCAGCTGGAAGAAATCAGCTGCAGAAGCTGGGTATGGGGAAGAGCTGGAAATCAGCATGAGACAGGGAAAGGGTAGGGCTGAGACACAAGTGGAAGCAGGGATGTGGACATCTGAAAGCCATATCAGTGTTTCCAGCTATCAGTCATAACCCTATTAGTATCTCTTACTCATTCTTAAGCTCATTTTAGTATTTCAGGTCTTAGATAAACATGACCAACTCTCAGCATTCATGTGAAAAGGGAGGAAGGCTTTTTCTATGGGCACTTGAGGCCAGCTCCTCCTTCCACTCTGAAAGGGCTCTGTGCCCCTTGTTGGTGGCAGGCACCTATGTGCTGCTTCTTGCAATCCCTGAGTCTATTTTGCTTCCACTGCTGTGACTAGTGAGGGCAGAGCATCTGCAAGCTAGGAGGCGGTGAACACTAGAGCAGCCTCTGCATTCCCAGCCACGGAAAAGCCCACCTCTGTTGGGGTGTAGAAACCAGTGGGTTTAGGTAGTAGGTGAATGGCAGCACTCCCACCTCCAATTAACATTAGGTACAGGGTCCACAACTGGGCAGTGTCCTCCACGTGTCCTCTTAGAGCTTCCCTGGGGAAGTACTTGCCAGACAGGCAAGTTTTCTGTGACAGGCTTTTACCTTCTTATTATGCAGCAGCTGCTTAGTGATGGTACAGCATTGCCTAAGTGGGGAGATCTTAGAGAAGAAAGCGCCTTTTGAGAACTCTGTGTCAGTGTATTGCAGCAGACCTCCTATCCTTCCCCTCCCCTTAGTTAAAGTAATAAATATATACATTAGAACCTGGGAACTATACATTGGATTTAATGATCTTGGCCAACTACTATGCCAACATCACCAGATGGGTGTCCCCAGTGTTATATATACCTTTATTCATCTCTTCTTCCTTTTCAGCTTTCTTGAGGACAGACTGAAGAATGAGGCTTTCAGATCTCTGCAGGATGTCATCCAGGGGACTTCTTCCCATGTTCTCACTTCCCTCTGGAAGGGGTTGCCCACCGTTGAGGCAAACACCACACAAGGTCAGGCAGAGGAGTAGCAATGGCAGTTGGATAGATGGCATTGTGGGGCGGGCGTTCCTGCAACTTCCATGGGAGAGAGAATAACAGGGGAGAAGGGTGGAGCACGCAAACCTAGCAATAATAGCAATATTTCCAGACATTGAAAAAGAAATATGGCACTGCTGTAAGGATTGAAGTCTCGTATGAGGGTCCTTCCTAATTTCTGTTCCTAACCTCTCAGTTTATTTTATACTCTTCAAAGAATCTGTAAATTCTTCATAATTAAAACCAGGAACTTGTTCATTTTTCTGGCAGAATAAATATGAACATTTTAAAACCTAACCTCCTGGTGCACAGATAGTTCTGAAAGCCAGTGATTTTGCTTTGCCTTCTGCCAAGAGGCAAAAATAATTTCGCTCTTGAACTCTATGTTAACTGTTGCCCCACATGAGGTACACAGACATATACCTGCACTAACAATCTCCACCAGGCAATTCCCTTTGCTAAGGGTTCATTTTAAAATAATACTGGGATTTGCAGCACTTTCATTCCACCTTTAGTTAAAGCCCAACTTTAATAGTCCATTAGTTTTTTAGTATCTATTTCTATACATTTAAAGTAGCTGTGTCTCTGTGTATTCGTCAATATAGTAAGATAGCTATGCTGCATTGGTCAGGGAGATTTCTTGTATTGGGGAAGCACCTCATATTTTTTTCAGAGACGTGATAATAATCATATCCTCTATTACCTCTTGCCCAGATAACAAGTGTACTTGTAGCTAGCAATGGAATTCTTAATGCACTTATCATGAATTTATTTTCCAGTAAGCAGAGTTCCTTCAGTAGAATCGAATACATCTTTAATACTAGTATAGCAGTCATTTAGCTTAATTATATCTTCAGAACATAAAAGAAATGCACAATTTTACAAATTTTTAAAATAGAGAATGAGTTTATTACCTCTCTTATTGGCAGGTTTCTATCACTTCTAATGAAGTCCTTGAATAACAGCCCTAAGAATATCACATAGACTATTTGGCTCAAAGCAATCTTTAGAAGGAAAGTTAGAATCAGCTAAAAAGGAAATGATTTGGTAAATTACCTGGTTTGTAGTTTCAGATTTTTGCTTGATGCATCTGCCAAGAGATTGTTTAGTCCTTAAAGCTGTTTGCACATCTGAGCTTCAAGGTTGCCCTTTTTCTGCTACAGACACACACAGTATCCAATAGAACTGTTGCTAAGTTCTCTTTAGATGGCTTGTGTCTCTGTACTTATACTGTACTGCCTCTGAACCCTTTATGCAAATAGCTGTGAGGTAATTTAGGTGATGTGTTGTTTTCTTTTTTTTTTTACTGATGTCAGAGATCTGCATTTTGAATGCATTTTTGATAGTTATTTGCTGACCTCCGTATATCCATGCTCAACTCCCAGAAATTGCTATTTTTCCATCCTCTAAAGAGATTACGTTGAATTTTATGTAACACAGCATGGAGAAAAGGAGGTTTTTCTCTGCTTAACAAAAAGAAGCTTGTGTATCCTCTATTAAGCAAGCACTGTGGAGTAAATGCAAAGAGGTAAGTAATTTATTAAGCTAAGGAAGAAAAACAATGAAAAAAATGTGGTGGATTCTATTTAAATAAGTTTATACCGTGTTCTTGTTCTGAGTGACGCTATACAGTTTTTGTCTCACAATTCTGTATTTTCTTGGCATAGGCTTCCATAAACAGTACATTAGAATATGGGGTGCACAGCATTACATATTAAAACATAGTTATGTTGCTACTATGTGCTTCAAAAAGCATTATACTATTGTAACTAGAAATAAGACTCCCACTTTTTAACCCATCTATTTGAGATATTCTTCCATACAGTACTACTAAAAACAGATCATGCAGGGGGCACAGCTAAAGAGCTAGTGATTCTTTGATAATCTTAGTGATGCCGATGACAATATGTAGGACTAAAACTGGAGTACGGATTGCTCACAATATTGAAGCAATTCAGGATTCTTTTGTTGTTATTACATGGAAGGTTTCAACCAAGTGAAGTCAATGTTTTTCTGCTTTCCCATTTACTACCATTGTCATGAACACAAAACCACCTTTATACGTCCTTCTCATCACTGCCATCAAAGTGTTTAACTTAAAATTTATCTTCAGCAGTAAGTAGCGACAAAACCCAACAACCTGTCACCATGGCTTGAAAGCACCTTTCTTGGTAGGACACTGGCATTTTAGCAGCTCTCTAGAGTGTTGTGCCACAGTCTGAGATAGAAAGCATTTTGGGGATACTCTTAAAAGCACTGCATTTAAAAGTGGATCAGTTATGCTTATAGTAATGTGGATCCTCATGTGGCCTTTAAAATTTCCTTAAGGCGAAAGGCATTTTGTGTCTGAACACAAGTGGAAATACTATATAAAACTAAAAGGGGGTGAAGTCAGTTGTTCTCTATCAATGTGACTTATTACCCATCAGAATTTAACAAAAAATGGTCATCTTACAGAGCTTTTTTTCACCACCCCATTCAACTTTATATGATCAGAAAATACACAAGAATCATCTTGTTTTCAGTTCTTCAGGAAATGAAAGCTGACTTCTTTGGGGTGACTTCAGTGGAATGCAGCCATTACCTCAGTCTTACTCCATGAGTGTGTGGTCATCTCCTGAATTTTGTCTTAATATCTCAGGAAAAATGTATCAGTAATTGTATATAGATGTGCTTTTTTGTATTAATTACCCTGATGTAATTTAAGAAGAGCTTTGGATGTCAGTGCACTTGTTCCAGATTTGCAGTGGGGGTAGAGATTGGGGTTTACAGCATTATAACTGCATTTGTAACAATTATATTTAAAATTGAATATATTTTCCTTCGTGTTTGGATTTCTAAGGGAGTTTGAGACATCATGCACCTTATGTGCAGAACACATCTGTGGCTTCATAAAGATGTTGTCTTTGCCAATCTAAGACCATGCCAATATTGTTTTCCTGAGCAGGTGTCAGAATCAAAGATCTGCAAGGCAATTAAATGCAAAGATCAACAGGCAATTTGCTATAGCGGGCCAGTAAACGATGACTGAGCAACTAATAGTTGCTCATCCAAAGCAAAGATCCCTGTAAAGACAGTTCCTGTGTATTTTTAGTTTTATGCACTAGGGCTTTCCAGGAATCTAAAGAATGCTGGAAAGTGTTTTAAATGCTTTCATTAATAACATAATTGCTTGTTTAACAAAGGAGGAGCTGTCTGTAGCTTAGCCCCAGATTTGCCCTAACAAAATGCCTAATCCAGAGTCCACTGAAATCAGCCAGATTTCTCCTCTAGTTTAAGTGGGGTTAGCCTTAGAACTTGTCTATCTCTGACTTGAAATGATCCACATATTGAACTGGATTTTAAAAAATCCTCTCACACTTTGAAGCATGGCTCTTGAAAAACACAGATGGGAAAAGAGAACGTTAAAGAGCTGAAACACTTTCACATATACAAAATCATATAAGCAAATTAACTCGAGGAAGAGCTAAGAATTTTATATTAAAAATAGCCTCCCATATGAATGTATTTCATCTTAGCACTGAGTGAATGAGTCAGAGTTCACTTGTGATACAGCAGTTGACATATTGAATTTCTCAGCTACCTGGAGATGATAGGATAGCTAAGACATGCTTTGGAACTTCGTATGACTGCAATTTAATAAATCTGCATTTGCCATATATCTCCAGTGTGAAAATCCTCATAATAATGTAATTATGAGCTGGGAATAATTCTTAGCATGTAGTTCTCCCTCCAGTCTGAAATTAGTCCGGATAGCATAGAAGGCTTGCATCTGTAGCTCCAGCTTAGATACAGCAGGAGCTGCTCCATGCAGAAGCCTCTTACTGAGTCTTGTAATGCATGTGCAGTAATGGCCAAATGCATGAGACTGTGCAGTCAATGCCCAGTCTGTCACCTAACTCTTGGTTACGTTCTTTTTAAGACTCTCCAACCATCACAAACCATACTGTGCCCCCTGATTTCTCTGGGCAAGCTAACGGGTCTTCTTCTCCGTTATGCTATTTCTAGCATAGTCAAATACTAATGCCATATATTTGAGAACTGCTATTGCATCAGTCACAGTGAACCTCATAAGGAACTACATTTACTTCACACTAGCTACTTGGCATTTCCTGGGTGTAGTAACTCCTTAAGATGTCTTATGGTACGACACCTGAGTTTAAAAAATTAATATATTGACCTATAAATTAAAGTGGGCATTGATGGAATGGGAACTGCATTTTTAAACATGTCTTTAGAAAAGTGAAACAGAACAGTGAAGTTGTTAAGAATTCTGTTGGTGGCTCCCTACAATGCTTTCTTGATAAGCTGCTGAAACCAAGCATGCCTTCTAAAAAAAAAAAAAAAAAAAAAAGGATGTTTTCATCATGTGGTTGAAGGCTTCGGTAATTCTGAATAGCTTCTTAATCTTACTTTGTTACATTTTTTTCTTCAGTTAATCACATTATTCTTTTTAACATAAAATATTTGGAGCACATTAAGCATTGTGACTACTATCTGCAACATAGAGCTTATCTCTTCTGCAAGGCAAGAAGTGTATGAAGTGAATTGGCTTGTTTTGGCAGGATGTTTTTTAAAATTGGATTGCATAGATAGCTAGGTTGCTATGTATGTATTGTGAAGAAGCAAGGTTAAAAATTTGTCTTGCCCTTGGAGCACAAGGTGGGGTTTGTACTGATCATTATTTTCCAGTGGAGTTTATCCACAAATCTTGGGCCAATCCCTTAATCCTAATGGGAAGTTCTCTTACCTGCACAGACCGTCAGGCAGCCGGGAGCAATCAGGAAGTTCTAGAGTCAACAGATCTGATCAGTCTTCTTAAAACATATGTTTGGGGCATTGGTTCCTCAACAGCCCTGCTAGGAAGCTGGTCTCACAACTCAGTGGAATTTTTTTCAACTAATATGTATGTACAAAGCATTGCAGTTTTGAAAAAGCATTTTCTGACAGAAACTTGTTTCTGTGGTACATCCCCAGTCGGCTCTTGTGGATGGGATGTTCTTACTAAACCATCAGCTCCAGCCCTCTAAATCACAAATAGAGGAATAGATTTGCAAGACAAGCAATACCTTCAGTCCCATAATCTATGTACTTAGAGTTACCAATACCCCCATCCCAGACACAGCTAGTGTCAGTTTCTGGTCAAAATGTTGTCCAGCTATCATCCTGTTCAATTTAGCATTCACATTTAATTAGAGGCATGAGGTGACTCGATTACTGCATTTATGTCCTTACATGTGGAGAAGATAACAATGGGGTGTTTTCTGTCTTTATGCTGTAAAAGCGTAAGAAGGACTAGTACCTGGAAGCTGAGGTTTAACAAATTTAATCAAATTCAGATTCCTAGCTATGATGATAATTAAACATTGATGTGATTTTCCATATGTAGCCTTGGTGTTGCTTGGAGATTTAGAAATGAAATTCATTTTCTTTTGGCAGGACAAATGTTTTATTAAGACATTTGAGGAAGAACATTTAGGATGAGGAAAGTGTTTTCCTCTGAGAATGCAAGAATCTTGGTGGCAGTGGACAGAGATTCTGCTCTGTGGGCCAGGATCATCAGGGCATCTCAGCAACAAATTCTTTGTCTTCGTATGAGTACAGAGATCAGTGTTTCCCCAGCATGTAGCAGTCTGAGCTCTGGGAACAGAAATACTTTAGTCTAACAATTTTTTTTTATGTGATTTAAAGTACCTGGGTGAAACTTGATTAGATTAGATCTAGCTAATGATCCTTTCTGTTCCTCTGAAAGTAGGAACTGCGTAGCAATGAACATCTATGTTCTAAGACTGCAATGAAACTTTCATAATAAGTGTGCTTAGAAACAGAAATATTACAAAGAGAGTACTGAAATTAGTACAAAGAGTGTCTTAGGCCTGCATGCCTGCCTACAGCAGCAACATGATTTCAGATTCACAAATGAGGAATAGGGCATCTCCAAAGAAGTTGTGGGTTTTGGTTTTTTTTGTCTGGGCAGGCTTCTGGACCTCTGGCACCTGATCAGAACAGGTAGTAGCTCCAAACTGGCTTCTAGACATTGTAGATGAGTTCCTGGTTACTGGTACGGGGCTTCTATGTGGCATAAAAATGCATGCAAATCCCTCATTCCAGCAGTTAGGGGCTAGGAATTCCCTTTCTCTTAGGAGTATCCTCTATGCCAGAATGAATAGGAGTACAATCCAATGCTAGGTCAGAAATCCTCCACTGTTTCCTACACTGTTCAGGCATTCCTTTCCCCTAGGAGACAACTCAGAGGGTAGGCTTTCTGAGTGTTTTGGATCCAAAAGTCAGGCTCAGTAGAATTCTACAGGGTGAAATTTGGCTTGTATTCTCATTCATTTTGTAATGATAATTTCATAAAAGAAGCTCCTTTATCTGTTGACAGAAACTGAATGTTAAAAGTTATTCACGAAAGCATGAAGAGAGGTCAGCCTGTTCTCATTCTCATTATAATCTGCTTCTTGACACCTTTGGGCTGAGGACTCCCTTTAGAGAACAGGGATGAAATCCTGTGTTACAACTACATCCCCATGCAAAGCTTCTCAGTAGGTGCAAAATTATATCCACAGTGCAATGGCCAGGACTTCCAGCCAAGCATCTGGCCCTTTGTTCAGACTTACTTTTGTCTTATTTTGGACTGATGTAGTAGAGCTTTAATGCTTTGTTTAAAGGAAGAAAGTTAAATTTAAGCACCTCAAAGGGTCTCTTGTTTCGTGAACAATGTCCTTTTCCTATTTCACAGATGGAAAACTGTCTCTTTTTAATATGCTATCTTTCTTTTTAGATTTCTCTTTTGCTTTTTTTGGCCACATTTCTTCTGTTTCATTTTCCCCGCAGGTGATTTTTCTATTTAAAAGATTTCTGGAGGTTTGTTTTATAAGTGTTAATGTCCTTTCTTCCCACTCACTGCACAATTACTCATGGTTTTCTTTTGTCAAACTCCAGAGCCATCTTCCAAGCTGTACTTTTCTGTCTGTCACAAACCCACTGACACCCCAGACTTGCCCAGAGCTTGTGTCAGCACAGGGTTTGTTTCCCAGTACGCGTGTTTGTCTGTGGTTGGTTCTAGAATTGCACAGAGATGTCCAACTGTCACATTTCACACCTAAATATAGCGTTTCAGCACCACTTGTGATCCTCAGCCCCTTTGTCCAGCTGCTGTCTTTTATCACAGGTGTTTCAAGTCCCTTGAGCTTCTGTATGAACTGTGTTGAAGTTCCTTATTTTTCTTTTAAACATTCTCAAGGGCACACCAGCTTCTGAAAGGACTTCTAAATGGAGACACTGAGAGACAGGCAACTCCTTCAAACCCAGAGCCAGACCCTTACATGCGAGCTATGAGGATTGAGGTTTGTGTTCCTCCTGTCTCCAACCTGCTTGTTACTTGGATTGCTGGCTCAGCTCACTCCCCATGTGTGTGCAGGAGCCTGAGTCCTCTACTTGTGCTGAGTACTTGTCCAGCTCAATGTCAGTGTTCGTAACAATTGGGCCTTAGCGTTAGGTCTGTCACTGGGCACACAAGTGTTGGTCCATAAAAAGATCTTGAAGGTGAATAATGAGAAAATCTGCTGCTAACCAAAGTCTGATCTCTGTTTTAAAGAATATAAACACTCATGTTTTGTGCAGTTGGTCAACTATGACAGCCTGGAGTTAGGCAGAAAGTTCTCCTTGGCAGATTTTTTTATTTTTACATCTTCCTTGGGTCACCTTGCTCTGGTCACTGTCAGAGATGGGTAACTGAAGTACATTTGTCTTCTTTAGTGTAGTCATCCCTCTAGGAATCCTGAAATGTAGAAGTTGTTATGGAAACTGCTCTTCTTTTCTTGAACTACAGGATAAAAAAATATTGCATCAAATTCATATGCCGCCTGCCATTGCATTTGTTACCAGTTTCACTGAGACGTGCTGAATGTTTAAGTGATTTGCTGTGGTGGCAGTGTCAGGAAGTGAGACCAGAATCCATTCACTTCTTCCATTCACTTAGCATTCCCTTATAAAACAGCTTGGTTTTTGTGGTAGCACATGACAAGACACACCTTTTTCATTTAAAAGGTTGCCTACAGGACATTACTTCTGTGTGCAAGGCTAAGAGAAATATCTCCACTGGCTACTTAAAGCATCCCATTCATTTTTATTAAGTGTACACTGTCACTGGGACTGTAGTTTCTAGCTTCTCATCTTTTTAAACAATTTTATCTTGGTTATTTACTGAATTTCTTGCAATGACTGCAAATTTAAGTTGTTCTGTCTGAACCTCCTCTTGTTAACAGTGTTGTAAATTAGGAATGTCTTGTTTGCTAACAGAAATGAGAGGCAAATCAGCTCTTTTGTTTTCTCTGAAAAATATAAAAGCACAGCTTATTTATATCACTCCTCCCAGTTTGTTCCTTGAATTGAACTAATCAGGGAGAAAATTATGGAGATGGGTATCAGTTATAGATGGACAACTCTCTCTCTTCCTGTGTGATCCTTTCTAAAATGCAGCTTCTCATGCATCGAAATATGTAAATAGTTTGCCCTGCAGGACGATGTACTGTATTTTTATGAGAGGTATAATTCCTGCTTCGCTTCATCTTGATTTGAATAACATGAGAATGCCAGAGTGGGTACAGCCACAATGATCTTTATATGGTCCCTATTGTTAGACCAATAGTATAGTTTTACAGGGCAGGCAAGCTTTCAGGAATACAGACCTTTCTTAGAGCTGAGGAAAGGCATTTGTGTCTGAAAGTTTGTCTCTATTCTTAGGACTAAAAAAGGACTTATGTTCCGCCAAAATTGTCAGCTTTTCCCAGCGATTATACCTAACCTACAAATCTTGTATTAAATATTAATCATTGCTGGAGGCAGGGTTCCAAACAAGTTCTATCTACCTAGTCCTCAAAATTCGTTTGCTAAGTAAATGGGCCTAGATAGTGTTCAGTGGATTTAATGATATGTGAACTAAGTTTTAGAAATGCAGCCCACTGTAGTCACAGCCAGCATTAGCATAAGTGAGACCCTTTGTGGCAGACATACCCAACTAGAGGAGCTTCACGATAGTCAGCAGCACAGCCTGTCACAGCCCAGTTGGCTTTGTTAGGATTCATCAAAAAACAAAAACATTGAGGAATAATAACAGTTTTTCCATTCATTTTCGGCAGTTGGGAATATAAAATCTAGGAGGGGAAATGAAGGCAACTCCTCTACCATGTTCTCTGTTTGTTCCAGCACTGAGCCCCAGCCCTGATGCTTCTGCTGTTGCTTAGTGCAAGCACCTGTGGTGGGAAATACTTGTTTCTGATAGGAGCTCTGAGGCCTCTTGGGGGTAGCTGCTAGTTAAAGCCGGGTGAATGAATTGGCCTAGAGAGTCTGGTGAAATCATTAGAAGCTCTGCTGGCTAACGCTGGATGTCACTTGAAGTGTGACCTGAAAATGGTGAGGAACAAAAGTAAAGGGCCTTTTGTGAAGGCTCTGTAACTTTCAGTTGACACCCTCCTTCTCAAAAATTCCAGTAATGGTAAAACCTTCTGTTCTAACTGTAAACCCCAGAGTTTTATAGTTTTGCAAACACAGAAGTGTTGAAGCTTAATCTTTTGAATTCCTTGAATCCTTTGAGGAAACTTAGTATAGGGAGAGATTAGGTCTTCTGTTTTAAATAATGAATAGGATGAGTATTGAATGAGATGAGAACATTAATTTCTGTGCAGGGAAGCTCTTAATAGAATTACTGAGTAAATTCCACGTGGAATGCACACAGCTCCCCTCACCAATTTAAATCCATAAAGGCCAGGGAAGGCTATTATATTAGAGGGAAGGGGGAGTATCCCACATAACATTAAAACTATTGCCAAAAGGAGTATAAATAACATGTTGCTTATATCAGCTAAATTGTTTTATAGTTTCGTGAGGAAGCAAAACCAAAGCATTATGACATTAATCCCACATACTGGTTTACTGACAGACTTTTCAATATTAAACAGCATATTATAGAGTCAGAACTTGACAGGCTTAATTGTATACTTGAGAGTCAGTCTAACTCACAGTTTGTTCCTTCTGGGATGGTGGCAGTTCGGAATTAAAGATCTCAATGGATTCACTGTAATGTTTCTTTATTTTGTAATTATCTCCGCAATGTTTATGCAGGATCATTTCTATGGTTTTCTAGTCAAGAGAACCCTGTGATTTGGGAAGAAGGTGGCCATCTTCAGAAAGAGTATCATTGTGCCCTGTCTCTTGTTTCAGGCACAGTCCAGGATCTTTCAAACCAAATAACGTCACTTAATGAAACAAGCAAGACCCTATGCCTCCAGGCACCAAAAAACACAGCTGCCCAGCCTGTTGTTTTTTCACAGCTGCTAGTGACAGCACTCAAGAGATTCTTGTTCACTTCCAACAGGGAATTAGTCATTGGACAAAGCAAATTTACAGCTCAGTATACCTTGACAAAATACTGTTTTTAAGCTGGGGCGAATTTCATGATGTAGCAAGAATAGATTCGGGGAAATTTGATTTGGTGTGATAGAAATGGTGGACATCCAGCTTCCTTTTAAGAAGTAAGTCTGATTCATACTGTCAGGTAACTTGCAAAGTCAGTTGGAGGTTTGTAAATAGGAGGTCACTACTTCCCATAGCAATTGAAGGAGTAACATGCTAATTTTTTTCCTCTATGCTGTTCCTTTACACTTGCTGCTAACACATCCTAATTATGATAGAGAAGCCATAAGTGGGTGTGAAGGGGAGCAAATTTGTGAGCAAGAGAAGAGTTGATAAGAGATTTAGTGTTTGGCACAAAGTGTTTGAAAATGCTGGTTTGGATTTCAAAGTCACCAGTCCTCAGTTTGCAGCTAGTTCTCCTGTCAAGTTCACTGAGAGCAATCAGCACAGAGCATGTTTGAAAATCCCACCTGCCAGTGCCTGCTCATTCAGGTGTCAAAGATACAAGGCTCAGAAGCTCCTGAAGGCTTGACATACATAATGCATGCCCAATGGTTAGAGATCAGAGACCACAGTGGGAGCACAAATAAGAAGACGGAGTAAAAGCAGAATGAAAAGTTCCAGAACTGGCCCTTGTGTCAGGCCAGTAGAACATCTTCCTGTTCTGTAGAACATCTTCCTCTTGTAATTCAGACATTTCTATAGCAGCTTTTAAAATGAAAGAATTTTATTTCTTATTGTTGCTTTTAGTTGCTATAAAAGACAGCTGTTCATTTGTATGAATTATTCAGTAAAGTGACCTCAAGTCTTGCTTTAAGGATGCAGTGCAAATGTGATTTGCCTTCAAGTTGGTCTGATAAGAAAGGGAAACAGGGCCAGTGGCAGGACCACATCAGCAAGGCAGCTGCATTTGTGCCTACCTATACACAACACCCAAAAGCAGCTATTCTTAATGCAGGTGCAACCTGGAATCAGATGTAGAGAGGAATTTTGAACAGGGATCTGGTGTTACTAACAAAGTTAATTTGGAGGGTTGAGTGAGTTACCTGGTTAATATGAGGGAAGTTCATAGAGTACTCAGTTTAGAACAGTCATATCAGCTGATCTGGTTGAAACAGATAACAGTTAGTTCAAGTATTGCTCCCTTCCTCTCTATTGTTTCTGTGTGCTTGTGAGTATGCTATATGCATTGTGTGTATGTTTTTTACTAATGAACTGTTCCTGACTTTTTTCTAGTGTCTTTATTGTTCTTAGTTGTTACTAAGTTATTTGGTCTGCTCATTTTGTGAGGGCTTAAATTTGTTCACCATGTGTTATTCTTCCCACAGTAAGATCAGTCATTTTATCTTTCAGGCTACTGGTTTTTGAGAGTCCTGTAGCACAGCAACAGTGAAGATCAGAATCCCGTTATGGTAAGTACTATACAGAAGTAAAACTGAAACTGTCCATCCGAAGAGAGTCAGAATGAAGTATACACCTACGTATGCACCTACATATGCGTATATACATACACCTACCATACATATGTACATACACCTGTAGGTGTATGAAATGATTGAGCAAGTGAGAGGATGGAGTATTCATGTCAGTAGTGTTGGGCATAAATATGATATTTCAAGAGTTTTGGTAGCTGTAGATCATCATCAAGCTAATCAGGGCTAGGTTACAGTTTATTTGTAAGCTTTGCTGCAGTGTTTCAAAAGGACTTGGAAGAAAGACAGTCATTTTATCTGGCAGGGATTTCTTCCCCCTTGTAAGGACAGGCTTATAAGAAGGCTGGTCACTTGGCATTACCAGCAGGATGAAGACAACTGGAGTTTTTGCTCTCTGATTCCAGCGTGGACCATTTATGGGAAGGTCTTAGCAAATAGTAGCGATACAGTTTACAGTTTCTGGTACTGTCCATTAGTCCCACTGTGTCTGCAAAGCATGTAGCAAAGAGAATAGTTAGGGCCTTTTTATTTCTATCACTTGTACCCATCACTAAAGGCACCACTCAAACTGAAAGCTGTTGCTTTAAATCCAAGCCTTCACTGTATCAAAGGCATGTATTAGTGGCTTGAAATCAACTGGGAAATGCTACAGCTTGTACTTGGCTAACCACAGAAACCACCAGAGATCTAATACAGGGCTGAGATGTGCACATTGCGTAGAGCACAATAGGTCAGCAAGTCCCTTCTTTGGAGGGTTGAGTGAGTTACCTGGTTAATATGAGGGAAGTTCATAGAGTACTCAGTTTAGAACTGTTCCCCTGCCCATCATTCATGGTCATTTAGATGAAGCTTGATGCACAACAGAGACTTGGGGCGGGGGGGAGAAGATCCCCACAACCAGTTGTTCAAGCAAGACGATTTTCATATTGTACTATTAGCTACATAACAACAAAGACCATTATGTAATTCGCATCTTTATAACTTTCATAGTCATTGTAATAACAATAGATTTCTCCACTGGTGCTTAATGGGTTTGTTTACAAGCAAACAGCATGAAGTGAGAATCAGTGGGTATTCAGCTGCCATTTGGGGGCAGAGATTATAATTAAAGCTGTTCTATAGGCCAAATATTGCACATCATGCTTTATGAGACAATAAAGGCATGTACGTGACTGGGAGGTATATGCTGAGACCAGGAGTAGTATTGGCTTTTAGAAAAGGCTCTGTGATCTTCTCATGGCTTCCTCTTCACATCTGCTCAGCTGGCACACTCCGTGCATCCCAAGGGCAGCTGAGTGAATGAACATGTAGCACTGGAGTAAAAGTTTCTTGAGTCATTGGATACCTGCTTCTGTTGAGAAGACTGTGAGGCACAAAGTCTATACGCTTCTCAACTCTTCTGTCACTCTCTTCCCCCTGGGCCTTTTCGGCTGAGCCTGAATATGAACAAAGATACATTTAAAAGTTAGAGAATAGTTTGCGGATGCAAACTACAGCAGCTGGTGTATTTGGATAAGCACCATGCTGGGAGGCCACATGGTCATTTGGTTAGACTGGAGTCTGGGAATTGGGACAGTTGTGTTGTATTTCTGTCTCTCCCATTGAATTGCTCTGTGACTCTTAGTGGTGCATTAAGGCAGAAATCCAATTGTAGTTAAAATCAGAGTCAGACTTTTCATAGATGGTAACTGAAATTAGGTAGACCCTTAAATACCTGAGTTTTGTGTTCCCTGTCCACAAATAAGCGATAGTGATACAATACAGTGACTTTTGATGCTTGTGCCGTGCTTTGAAAGTCTCAGATGGTGACAAGAGAAGTCAAAAGCACTGTTAATAGTTGGGGTTTTTTTTTAGGAAGCAAGTAGAATTCACCAAGCCTAGTGGCATGCAAATGTAAGTCAAGAAAATGGTAAATAGAAAAGTTATGTTTGATTGGACTCCAGTGAAACTTTGTTGTGACCGTTTGTGATATGAACACTTTTCTTGGCCCATAAACAATGATGTAACATCCTGTTAAATGAGCAATTTCACAGGATTCTTTCTACAAACAACCGGTGACTTTAATAAACAGTTTTCTCCTCCAGATTTCTTTCTTTCCTTGTCTATACCTGCTATCAGATTTGAAATGTTCTACGTTGGCACCTAAATGGTGTGATGGAATTCTAGAATGCACTCCTGGAATGGCTGGTGATGATCTTCATATCCTTGAATGTAGAGATAGCTGTAATGCATCAGTGATTTTCAGCTTGTGGTATGAGACAATGCAAGGTTTGGAATGACTTCGAAAGGATGAGTAAAACATCATTAATAAAAGCAACTCTTTTGTTAAATTTGCTCTGTAATGATCTATATGTCACCTAGAAAATGCTTATAGATCTAGAAACTATAAAAAAAGTAAAGCAACTAGAAAAAGTAAAAAAATATTCTTAGAAGTCCTTTTTAGACCTGCATTTCCATGACTCTGATTCAGAGGCCATCATGGAAGATGCGGAGTTAAAACTTTCATAACATTACATTTTGTAGCTATTATTGAAAAATGTGACCCAACATTTTGGCATTTGAAATGGCTCATCAAGAACAAGAAGCTGATAGACTGTTTTTAAAATACTTTCTGGAAGATCTCAGCAACAATCTGTGATTATTTCTGAGCCTCCACTGCTCATGTTAAGTAAGCGAAGCTCAAGTCTTATTGCATGGAGAAATTATGGAAATGCCAAGGATTGCCTGATGAACAGTGCCATTGATCATTAACTGTGCTTTATAAACATAGTACCTTTGTCATTTGAATAACAAATGATCTCTAAGCCAACACCAGAGTAAATCTTATTGACCTTTTACAACTACTTTTGCTTTTATTGAAAAACAGTAACTCCATCTTCATTAGAATCACTTTCAGTTCTGTATGGGGCCAGGTACTGTGCAAAGTAGTTGTATAAACACATACTTGCACAGGAAGAAAGAAGGCACGTAGCAGTTTTCTTTACTTGAAGGTACATAGCATTGGTCAATACAGCCCGTAATGGGGAACTGAAAAACACTGCTAAATTGATACTAAGTTAATGGTACTCACATCTGTGAGCGTGTTACATAGTTCAGCTGGAACTGGGTTATTTTAAGTATTTCACACCTCCAGGTGAAGTTTGCTTCTATCAGTGATGGTTCAGCTGCTCTTTAATGTGATGCTGTGAAAAGAATCTGGAGACTGCAACCCAGCACACTGCCCTGGCCTTAGTTATGTATGCCTTTGTCACCTCTCTGATGGACAGGAGTAACTCTGATCTAGCTAAGCATGAGATGTGTAGAAAATTCTGCTGAATAAAGAGTTCCGTACATCCTCATAATTTCTGCCTATGAGCACATCACCCCAAGTTCAGTGTCTGCCAGGTTTTCCAATAGTAAAAAGATTGTCTAAGGCTTCTGGGTAAAGACTGGTATAAGACCTTGTGTAGATTTAAGAACAGAGATGATCTTGCAGAGAGCTGCTTAAAGGCATTTACATTTTACATTTCTGTGTCCTATCTGTAGTGTGAGATGGATGCCTAACTAACTTAGAAAAAAATTGTGTGCAGGAGTCCCAAGAAAAAGTGAAATTCTCCACTTAAACTGCTAGACCCCCAGCGTTGATGACAGACAGTGTGGATTTTGCCTTCCAGAATCAAAACTTAACATCCATCGTATTGGGGGCTAGAACATGTCAACAGCTGTTACCCCAGAGAGTAGGCTTTAACTTGGTCTTACATAGGGAGTTTCACACAGCATATATGTAAAATGACATCGAACCAAGACAGGAGAGTCTTGCAGTTGGCACTTTCTGAGCACTGGGACATGGCAGACTGGTTAGTACTTGTGTTAACTCCATCCCAGCCAGACCCAGTACAGCAGTAGATACAGAGGAGCTCTGAACTATCGGTAAAGCTGGCTCTGAGTTAGCAAGTCCTTTTCCTGGCTTGTATAAAGAATCCAGTTTTGCCAGTCAAGCCAGGTGCAATGTGCTCATTCTATAGCGGTCTTAAATTGCAAGGTTATTAAGTCCTTTTACCCTCTGGTAGCTGCAGACCACTTAATTACAAGGTCAGTGATGTATAGTAGTAGAGAGTTTGGGGACCTTATGAGGTAAAACAGTGTCTGATTACACAATAAATCATGGCTTATTTGGACTTCTGCTTCAGAGTCCTTATTACATGGTGTTATTGTTTGGACCTTCCTAGTATAATAATTTTAGCAGTCTACAGGACTACAACAGTTTTGTTACCGCTAAATTCTGGTGTTCAGAGTTCTCAACTGCCTGGCAAATTGACAACATAAAAAATTAAAACAAATTAATGATCATGAATTGACAGTTACGTGATGAAATTTTCAAAGGTTTATCTTTCCCATTTAGACACAAATGAAGTAGCCAGGTTTGCTGAAGTAGTCATGCTCTTGGGCACTTTTGTCTTTTGAAGATCTGACAATATATGTAACAGTGGCAGCCTCTAGATGCCAAGTATGTCTGACAACTGTCCTCTCTTTCTGGGTGTGAGAGTGGAAGCAGAGCCCTCCTGTAACATGTGAATCAACTTCAGCCCTTGTAGTAGTACAGATCTAGAATAAGTCTGTGATTTTAGCAGAATTTAGGTGCTATCTCCTGGAAACCCAAGTGAACAGATCAAGTTAAATGAGCGATACGGTATCATCTTATCTGATATCACTAGAGGTTGCTAAAGGTCTTTGGTTATTTAATGTTTTTCTGCTTCAGGAAACATGTTAATGTCCTTGATCACATCCATGCTTCAAAGGCACTGAGATAAACAAATGACTCATGAAGTGACTGCCTATTATTTTTGCTATGACATGAGGGGGCGGGGAATCCAATGAAGTTGATGTCTAGTCTCAAAAGAAAGTTTCTTTATAGTGATGCTAAAAAAATAACAGTTTTGTGAAGCTTAGAAGACTATGGAATAAGTTTCCTCACAAAGAAATCTCATTTAAGCATGTTCAGAGGATGCTACAGCAGTTGGTAAAGCCTCTAGTTTAAACCGGCAATGTTTGATACCCCAGCAGAACCAAATTTCTCCCTGTCAAAACTCCCTTGATTTCAGGTTCAAAACTGAATCAGGGTTGGGGTTGAGGCAATAATTTCAATGGATTTATACAGTGGATTAATTTACTTAATTTTTTAAAAAATTAAGATAAAGATTAAATAGCATGAGGCTAGAAGTCTAGGGGTTTTTTGGTTTTTTTTGCTTATGAATAGGAAATAGTCTATTAATTGTTTCTGGTCCAGTCCAGAGTAAATTTCCTATCTGGTAGACAACAACAACTCCTCTGTGCAGTGGCATTTCTTTCCAGGATTTGGTCTGTGGCAGGCTGACAGAACTAACGAGGTACTTTTCAGAGGATTGTACTGGCCAGTGCTACTACGCTGTTCAGAGCCCAGTGAAGCAAATGGGAGCTATATCCATTATATCATCTTTAGCTGGTATAAATTAATATTGTCCTTGTATTATTAAATTTTCATCATCCAGGTGATGCTGAAAATTTTCCATCCAGATGTGCTTTTCATTCTTGGGGAGCTGTTCTATTTTTTTTTTTTTAAATCTCCTCTAAGCAAGGCAAGCCATAGATTGTAACAGGGCTGAGTTGGCATTGACCCTAATGTTTCAGCTGCTCCTGTGGGTCTGGTATCAGTCAATATCAGAAAGAGCAGTAAAATAACGTGAGATTGTGTGAACTGCAATAAAAGAGAAGTTGGGTAATTACTTTTGGGGCTGTATTAGAAATGAAATGCATGATCCCAAATTGAACATTGCAAGATACAACTGTGCTCTTTTGAGTACCATCAAAGCTCCTCCTAACCATGACTCCCCCCTTTCTCTGCCTTTCTCTGTATACCTCCTCCTGCTTCCCTTTTGCCTCCTCTCTCCTTGTATTCCAGCTCTGAAGTCAAACTCCGGCTGCAAAAGACAGCACTAGTCAGCCATGTGGCAGTAAGCTACCTAAATGATCACAGTACTCAGATTCCAATTTCAATTTTCTCTTAGAGCTCTAGAAGCATTTCGTTGTTCAGGGAAAGATAAACATAGTAAGAAATGTTTTGCTTTGAGGAATCAGATTAATTAAAACTAAACTTTTGATTGAAGTTTCAGGAAAAGTGAAATCTAGAGTGAGAAAACTTAGCAGTGATGAAAGAACAGCTCAGAAAACCCCACAGAATCCCTCAGTGTCAGCTGTAAGACCTGTCTCTCATCTGAGTGCTTCAGGAGGAACATGTAAATAGATACCTGACATTTCCCTGTTTGTTGCTTCCACCAGATGAGAGTAATTCTCTACGTTTCCAGCTGCTCTAATCATTGCAGGCCCAGTGACTGGCCTGCCTGTACTCCAACAAGCTGAAAAGGACCATATGGAGTCTGGTTTTACTCCTTATGGACTTAGTTTTATCAACCTCCTCTTGAACTGTGAAGGAGAGAGAATCACCAGACAGGTTAACCTTGATCTTGGTTTCAGTGGGCATCACAGTAATTCCTCAGTGAATGAGGAAACTAAGGCAAACAGGCAGTACAAGCATCAAAGGGTGACCATACTTTCAGCTTGAATAGCTTCCTGGCTGTAAAAACATAATAACTGAGCAGGATGATGAGGGAACACACAGGTCTACAATGTGAAAACAAAACCATGCAAAGGTTATTCTCACAAATTATTCACCTTATAAGAAAGGCCTGGTTCTAATTCACTCGAAAGAGGAACATGCAGAATGACCAGCAGGTCACAATCGTCAGGCAAGACCATTAAGCAGGCATTAAAAAATAATTATTAGGTTCATCCAAATAGTAATAATTAAATTTGAATCAATCTGTGAGCAATTAATAAAATGCAAAATAATTAAAATGGCAGTTAAATGTGAATTTACCATTTAAAACATGTTTCTCAGATTGCTGTTAAAAGGACATTCAGCCATGCTACATTCTTAATGAGTATGTGCAATGTTACATAGTTCTTGTTACCAAGCAAAGGGATTTAGCAATCCTGGATGTTAAGCCTAATGCAACTCCTGTCTGACAGAACAGAGTCAAATTGCACTTCCATTCACACAGGCTCCACCTGAGACTTGTGAATGTGTATTTAATTATTGAGCACTTAGCACAACATACCACTTAAAAAGTACTACCAAAATAAATATATTTAGCATAATTTTGGGACTATTAGGACACTTTGCAATAATTTCCAGTTTATAATTTCAAAATCTCAAAATACTTCCCAAACATGTAACCATACATGGAAGCTAAGGATTAATACTTGGTTCACAAGTGATAGGCCCATTGCAGTTTCACAGGGGTGTGATTGTAGAGTAAGGGTTAGACTCTCAGTACCAGTGAAAATAGCTGAATTACTCGTTGGCTATGTGCTGATGTGGGAGAAGAGTGCACAGATGACTACAAAGCAGCTCTACTGGAGAGGCAGTAACTTACAGGGAAAGGTGGCGAACAGGTGGGCAACAAATGTCCTCCAAATGTCTGTAAGCATCACCTCCACTCAAGCTGAAAGGGTATTTTTCCATTAACTAAATATAAATAAATAAATCTGTTTCTGATACATGGCTACCTATGATAGCTCCACCCTTCCCCTACTCTTTTATTTTTTATTGTGCTTTCGGATATCAACAGATGTAATTGTCAGTGCTGAGCCTCCAAAGAGGTTTGAGCCAGTATTTCTCTGAATTATTTACAGGCATGGAATAAGAGGTATCTATATAACTTGAAACTGCAATGAGCTTTTCTAGAAATGCACCTCATGTCAAGAAAGATATAATAATAGACTCTGTTTTGTTCTTTGCAGCAAATTACTGCTTTTTCCTGCTTTCAGTGCCCTTCTGTATTTCCTGAATCTCAACAGAGTTCACAAGGATGACTGAATTGGTTCTTTCAGACTGGTATCTGTAAAAAGGTTCTTTAACAGTCCACTATACCTATTTAGAGATTAAATCAGCAAATCAGTAATATTCTCCTCTTCCTGAGAAGACCAGCTTATAGTTTTTCATTAGGCACATTGACTGGTGTTCTGAATGAGATTGGATTTTTTTTTTTTAAATTACAGGTTGTTTTCAGATTAGATTCAAGCATCAAATATTCCTTTATGTGCAATCTAATAGGAAAAAAAAAAACCAACAAAGGGCAATGGAGCACTGTTCAAAAATTTCTGAGTTAGAGTTGAACAAAACAAGTCAGGAACCAGAGCAGAATAGTTAGATTGGCACACTGTACCCAAGCGAGATAGCCCTGCTGATCTCCTTCTTCCAAAGTGAGTATTTTTGTGCCATATGAACATATAAGAGCATATAAACATATAGAGCATATTAAACACATAATTTAATATGTCTGAGGATGTTTCAAAGTTCATGAGATGAGCAATGAGCCAACATAGGTTCATTTGCAGATGAACTTGCCAATTGCTAATGGCATACTCAGGCTGATTAAAGCCTTGCAATGTCAGATAAGATATTTCCTCAAGTATGAAGGTCTGATTAATTTCTCATCTGGAGACACCCGGGATTCATAAGGTAGATCCTTCATGGGCAGCGATAGACCTGAACTGAGAACTTGATATGATCACTTCACATGGTAGGAAGTCTGCAGAGGCCCTTTTCTCCCAAACTGTGCAAGTTTTCCTTGCTTTCAGGATATTCTCTTAGTGCGGGTCTGCATTTGCACAGAAACCCTTACAAGAGCAGCCTCAACATCACCGCTTAAGGAGAACAGGCAGACTGGCTGACAGAGATGGAATTTATCTTTCCTATGCTGCTGTGTTGTGGCCTCTTCGTAATCTGGTCTTTTTAAGGGCAGGTGACTCCATGATTTTGTGAGGATGCAGACTATTGTTGGAAGCAAATATCAGGTTCCTTTTTAGCTTTTTATTCCAGTTTCATGTTCAGCCAAATGCATGGAGGTTTCTGCCTTGTTTCTAATAATCAGTTTGTATGCTTTACTTGACAGATTATTTTTTTTAAATTCCCTGTACCACACTCTAAGGGTGATACTAAAATGTCAGGCAACAAATTAAACCAATGCCTCCACAGAATTTCTAGAGCTCTGGTTATTGAGAAGGAAGAAGGCAGCATGCAAGTTGGTAAAAATGAAAATGGGAAAGAACATAGCAATAAACCCACAGCAAGGTTAGGCCCCATTGCTAAAAACTCAGGTTTAGTCTGTCTAAAAATTAACATGGTGCTAAGGAGTATATCCATGTCGCATGGAAAGAATTCTATTACCTTTCATCCGTTCACAGCCGTGGAAAAGAAGTGCATTCAAGAGCAAGGATGAATGGAGTTGATTTGCCAGTAAGGTTAGTTTTGCCAGATGTTATTTTCAATATAGTTCCAGATTACCTGAAAGTCTGGCATATTTTGCTAAGAGAACCTGGCTACGTATTTCTTGGTTGTAACACTCATGCCTTTGTATTAGAAGTGATCCTGAACTAAAAGTCCTGATTTAAACCTTCTGAATTTTGAAGCGTTCACAGTTGATCTCCAGATGTTCAGGCTTGTCATACTGGGTCTGTGCTTTTTATAGGCTGTTTCTGATCAGTTATGCATTAGCAAAAATGCAGGAATCCAGTCTTGTCTGAGCTGACCTGAAAACACCTATTTACACAGAAGAGCTCGAGTAATGACTTATCTTTAGCTTCTTGTATTCTGAGCATACCCCCACTTGTCACAGTTAAAGGCCATGTGCTGTTTTCTTCCTTCATTTGAGTATCAGTAGTCTTGCTAATTGCACAGGTGCAGTTTTTCCACAGTGGGATGTTACAGCTGTCAGCCAAAGCAAGTATGAATTAGAAATTCTACTCATGGTTTGTTTGGCTACTTTTGCAGCTGTCAGCATTGTTGCTTTAAGACAATAGTGGTAGGAATGTGCCTGCCTCATCTGTGTGGCTTGCTTTGTTTAAAAAAGTGTCTTATTGTTTCAAGGAACCGTGTTTGCTGTTTATTAAGAACATTTAATGAGATAATCTAGCTCGGCTCATGGACAAGATAGGTATACCAAGCTTCTGAGAGAACACGTATCACTTAACAATATTTTATTTTAGTTACTGTTTTTGTCATGGAATGGGTTAAAATGCAAAAAAGCTGACTGTAAAATTCAAAAGTGAACATCAGTTCCTCCAATATGAGGAGGTATCCTCACCTCTGAGTGGGAGTTTTGCTGTTTAAATTGGTGTAAAGCTTCTGAGGGGAAAAAAGCTGTCATTTATTTGGGCGTCTCAGAAAACCACAGTATAATGAAAAGCACTGTAAAAGGGCAGTAAGAGCAGAAGACCTCCACAAAAAGAGAGCAGAAAAGTTTCTAATTAGAAGGCAATGAGAGAATAACTGTAATCCAATTAACTGTACATAAGAAGCAGGTTATACTAACCTGTATCGGAGCTGTGTGAATATAGTTGGCTCATGTGTGATGCCATGTAGATATCCCCAGGATGCTTTGAAATTTTATTTCGGTTCACTGAGAAGTTTTTTAACCTGATCACCATATCTTCACTTTTTCCATATCTTGGCAAAACATGATATAATATAGAACGCTTTGGGTTGGAAGGGGCTTTTAAAGATCATCTAGTCCAACCCCCTGCCATGGGCAGGGACATCTTTCACTGCATCAGGTTGCTCAAAGCCCTGTCCAACCTGACCTTGGATACCTCCATGGATCCCCCCAACGAGGGAGCATCCACAACTTCTCTGGGAAACCTGCTCCAGTGTCTCACCACTCTCATTGTAAAAAATTTCTTCCTTATGTTCAATCTAAGTCTACCCACTTTCAGTTTAAAACCATTGCCTGTTATCCTGTCATTACATGCCTTGGTAAAAAGTGTCCCTCCATCTTTCTTATAAGCCCCCTTTAAGTATTGAAAAGCTGCAATAAGGTCTCCCCGGAGCCTTCTCTTCTCCAGGCTGAACAGCCTTCTCCAGCCTTTCCTCACAGGAGAGGTGTTCCAGCCTCTGATCATTTTTGTGGAGTTCCACTGGACCTGCTCTAACAGGTCCATGTCTTTCTTGTACTGGGGACCCTAGAGCTGGATGCAGTACTCCAGGTGGGGTCTCATGAGAGTGGAGTAGAGGGGCAGAATCACCTCCGTTGACCTGCTGGCCACGCTTCTTTTGATTCAGCCCAGGATACGGTTGGCTTTCTGGGCTGCGAGCGCTCATTGCTGGCTCATGTCCAATTTTTCATCCACCAGTATCCCCAAGTCCTTCTCCTCAGGGCTGCTCTCAATCCATTCATCCTCCAGTCTGTATTAATATTGTGGACTGCACCAACCCAGGTGCAGGACCTTGCATTTGGCCTTGTGGAACTTCATGAGATTCAAACTGGCCCACTCCACAAGCCTGTCAAGGTCCCTCTGGATGGCATCCCTTCCCTCTAGAGAATCGACTGCACCACTCAGCTTGGTGTCATCTGCAAACTTGCTGAGGGTGCACTCAATCCCACTACCTGTGTCACTGATGAAGATATTAAATAGAACTGGTCCCAGTACAGACCCCTGAGGAACACCACTCGTTAGCTTTCCTCTTGGACATCGAGCCATTCACTGTAAGTCTTTGGATGTGGCCTTCCAGCCAATTCTTTATCCAGCTAACAGTCCATCCATCAAACCCGTATCTCTCCAATTTAGCAGCAAGAATGTTGTGGGGGACCAATACCAAAGGCCTTCCAGAAGTCCAAGTAGATGACATCCATAGCTCTTCCCTTGTTCACTGATGCAGTCACTCCATCGTAGAAGGCCACTAGATTAGTCAGGCATGATTTGCCCTTGGTGAAGCCATGTTGGCTGTCTCTATACACATATATATATCCCCCGTTCTTTACTTAAGGAGTAATAGGGCTCCTTTATAGGGAAAAAACACAAAGGGAGAAGATGCACTGTAATGATGAGGCCTTTCTTTCTCCAGAAGGAGAATGTAGAGAAGCTGTGGCATTATTCTGTCTAAAGAGCTTTTTCTCGCCACTTTAGCCTCCAATAGAGTCTGTCGTGTTCTTCGTTAATAAAATCCATTGTCAGCATGATTTCTCAGGCTCACAGGAAAAATGAAAAACAATGAGAATTTCATCTAAACCTGATTGAAAATAGTAGATTATTGAACTACCTCTGATTTTAATGAACTTTTAAATATCTGGTATAACACTATTATACTTCAGCAACTTCAACAATCAATTCCCCAGCTGTGTAAGAAAGCCTCTGCCAGTCAGATAAATGAAGAGCTTCATAAACTCATTCAGTTCAACATCAGATGTCATTAAGTTGACTAGAGTCACACATCTGAGACTGCTGTACCTTCAGGATACTCATTTAAATCCATTTAATTTATCTTCTCTGTGAAAATCCTTACATACAAGCTGGAAGTCCAGCCTGAATCAGACCAGATAAGGATGCAAAGTGCTTTTATTACTGGTCAGCATAAAGGCTAAAATATTTTATTCCTTCTTTACCACATTGGAAATCATTTATTACCTGAAGAGATCACAGGCACTCTGGAATGAAATACACTGAGGATGCAATGAAGGCATGTTTCTGCAGACTTCATTGATGATGTGCACTTAAACTCCAAACCAGCATTTCCAGGGTTCTCCATAGTCACAGGTTGACCAACATCAGAAAGACAGGGTCAGGTTTTAAGTCCGTTCACAGCCACATAATCCTTTTGGTGCAACTTTGGACTTGACTGTGAATGGCAGCAAATCCCATGGGGGAAGGGGAAACACAGAGCTGAGCTTAAACAGAGTTCAAGAGCCATTAATGCCTACTGGTGCACTCTGGGCCCAGACAATTGAGAAACAGTTGCAAATCCTGCACTAAGCTATCTATCTGTAGACAATTTAGGATTCCTTCCTTACAAGACTCATTGATTTGTGTGTGTATATCAAAGTTGTAAGATACACTCCAAGCAAGGCCTTGACCCACTTGTTGAAGAAGTCATTCTAACTGCAAACTGACCTAAATGTGACACTTCCCACATAGCAAAGAGTGGTGGCACAATTAACATAAATCTGGAGCTGTCTCACCATTCTACATTCCCTAGCACTCCAGTTTTAACAGTAGTGTGAAAAGCATGGCCTATCTGAAACCTGTCTAGAACAGAGCAATTTTGCAGTGTCACCTTTATAATTCCAGTAAGTGTCATTTGAATGAGCAACATTCTGGCACCTTGTCTGGTCTGAAAGCATGGTCCTGTTATCAAAGGAAGAATCTGTCAGAAGCATTTGATCTCCTTGAATTTCAACCATATGCTGGGATGTAGAGCCTACAAATTGTAATAGGATCACAGAATCACAGACTGGTTGAGGTTGGAAGGGACCTCTGGAGGTCATCTGGTCCAACCCCCTGCTCAGGCAGGGCCACCTAGAGCCAGCTGCCCAGGACCGTGTCCAGGTGACTTTTGAATATCGCCAAGGATGTATACTCCACAATGTCCCTGGGCAACCTGTGCCAGTGCTCAGTCACCCTCAAGAGTGAAAAAGTGTCTCCTGATGTTTGAGGGAACCTCCTGTGTTTCAGTTTGTGCCCATTGCCTCTGGTCCTGTCTCTGGGCACCACTGAGAAGAGGCTGGCTTCATCTTCTTTGTACCCTCCCTTCAGGTATTTATACACGTTGATGAGATCCCCCGGAGCTTCTCTTCTCCAGGCTGAACAGTCCCAGCTCTTTCAGCCTTCCCTCACAGGAGAGGTGTTCCAGTCCCTTCATGGCCCTTCGTTGAACTCTCTCCAGTATGTCCATGTCTCTTTTGTACTGGGAGCCCAGGCTGGACACAGCACTCCAGGTGTTGCCTCACCAGTGCCAAGTAGAGGGGAAGGATCCCCTCCCTCCACTTGCTGGCAACGCTTTGCCTACTGCAAGCCAAGATACATCTGCCTTCATTGCGGCAAGGGGATGTTGCTGGCTCATGGTTAAGTTGGTGTCCACCAGGACGCCCAGGTCCTTTTCTGCCAAGCTGAAAAGATACTCCTGTATGTGTAGTAAATCTCTTTGCAGTACTATGAAATCAGAAAGTCTTTCTGTGCACCATGATAAACTCCTTAATTTCCTATGAAGACAAAAGCATATGCCTGTTAACTCAAGTGTATTGCTTGCTGTGCAGTGAATATCTCACTTGTAACACACATTGACTCACTATGTGATTGAGTTAATTTATGTTTCATACACAGCTGACTGCAGTCCATATGCATCTTGAGCTCTGTACTCTCCACTGCTGTTAGAAAGGAGTCTGTGTGCAGGAATAGGCAAACGATGGGGCAAGAATCCCACAAAGGTTCAATCAAATCACATCATCAAATTTGGATATGGAGCTATTTCTCTGAATTGTACATCAGTCTACACATTGAATTTGCATCATAATTGTCATTGTTCAGTGAACCTTTTTTTCAACAGATAAGAACAATGCAGATTTCAAGAGGTAAACAGAGAATATTCCTATTTACCCCAGCCTTGAATGATGTACTTACTTTGCAAGGTCTTTGCTACAGAGAACATCTTTCTTTCACACATACACAAAGTGCAGTATGCCAGCACTTTCTGTGGTGGTGGCATACTTTACTGTGTGCATCTTAATAACATTTAGCACTTGAGTAGCTCTTTCCGGCTCTGGTCAGGAAGTACTTTTCCATTTTGTTGGTGGGGAAACTGAAGCACAGAGAGCTTAATAGCCATTCAGAATTCCACAATAGGATAGGATGCAGCTGAGCCAGGAATAAATGCTGGTGTGTATAAAGCTAAAGTGTTTTATCTTACAACTGGAAAGATCTACAAGAATGCATAACCACTCTTCAACCATAGTAATTCAACAGCAGTCAATCACAGTTCTGTGTCATACTAACAGCCCAATGGTCTGTTATACTGCCTCATTCTATCCTTTAAAGAAATGTTCTTCTAATTTAGAAGTGACCATGGAAGCAAGAGACATATTTAGCTGCAAAAAAGGCATTTTTACCTGTATATTTTCAGTCATTAGCTAGCATTTCTCAGGGTGAGTTCACAAGTCAGTGGAAGAGACCTCTTTCAGGTTTGCCCTCATGAACCATCACTGTTGGATGGAAGAGCTAGTGCAGGACTTGTCTGATAGCATTACTATGTTAAAACAGTAATGCAAAAAGCATTACTATGTTAAAAAGGGAAGCTTGACCACTTGATTTTCTTAGTGAGAATGTCATGATCCAAATTATGTTCCCGTGCTTCACAGGTTTTATGAAGCACCAATCATTCCTGTTGTCTCTGTAGCAGGCAGGTGCAAGAGCTTTCAGCTGCATTTGTAGTGTTTTGACCCTTTCTCCCACATGAAATTCTTGATAATTCAGTTGCCTTGATTTGATTTTACTCCCTTTACTCAGGAAAGGAGTTTTGTGGTTTGTTATGAAATTGTCTGAGCCAATAGCAACAATATGCAGATTCTCCCCATAATTTTTCCTGCTGGCAGCTTCCCCCCCCGCCACCCCCCACCCCCCCGGCTGACTGTGCCTTCTGGGCTACACACTATCTGGAGGAGGCATTCTGATACTACGGCAATGAGATCCACGCCCCAGCCACACGTAGTTGCTTAAGTTACCCCAGAGGCTGTGAACATGCAAACATCATTCATCACGGCATGAATCAAGTTGAAGTCATAGGTGCCCATGTAGTAAGCTGTCATGACAGGAGCTCTGGCATGTCCCAGATGTAACTTCTTTTGCTTGCTTTGCTTGCAAATTCTCATTGCATGCCAATGAGAATTTAAAGCTTCAAATCGATCATGCACTTAATCTTTCCTTAGAATTAGCAGAAGTGCAAGTTGCAGAATGAGAATTCCAGGAATGAAACACCTTTGTTTTCTCACTACTTTTAATGTTTAATTGTCCCTGGCTCCAGCCTATTTGGAAGACGCATTTATGGATAAGATCTGCAGGTAGTAGAAACATGAGCTGTGAATTGCTTTCTGCAGCTGAGACATAAGTTAGCTGTACATGCTCCAACTTCGATTACCCTATCCTCCTTTCTCCAACCTGCCCTATATGCCTCCAGCATCTGGTGCACTGTGTCATTAACTAGGACCAAGGAGACTTTGATTTAAATATGTGTCTGAACAGTGACTTACACAACTGAACCTGGTTATGGCCTTTAGGCTCTGCTGCAGTTATAATTAATGTGATGAAATAGTTAAACTGAAGTTAATGGTGAAATGAATCCCAAAATACAGAACTATTAGCCAAGGGCTGATGGACAACTCATTTGTAAGAATGACCACAAAGCCTTTGGTGCTGCAATATTGAGGCAATTTGACAAGCCTGGTTACTGAGTTTTCTTTGTGTGTTAAAACAATGTCCAAAACCAGTGTTTCCTAAGGGTAATTGCCTTTAGTTTTAAGTGAAGATTTGCCATAGATTAAAAATTGAATTAAATAACACTTTTTATGAGATAAAGATCTGAGGACAAATAAAGTTATGTTTATACTTATCGCTACCTAATATAGACCTACATTATGGGATTGTGTTCTGATCTCTTTGCTCTAAGCAGGTGGGCTATTCCCAAAATAACGTACCCCTCAGTATGAACAAAAATGGCATAATTTCCCATAGGTGCTTGGTGCTAAAATCCCAGGACTGGGACTATGAGCTATATTTAGACTACACACTTTGTTGTCTGAATTCAGGGAAGTAAAAAGTAATTCAGACCATCATACATTTAGTGCTGCTCGGACTGAGCCCTTTAAGGTCAATGGAAAAAAGTAAGTAGGAATTCAGACTCGTATTTTGGATTCTTATCTGAGATTTCATAGTTCTTCCCTCTTCACTGGAGGTACAGGACCTCAGGTTCTGACAGGCTAAGGGTGGTCCGAATGACTTAACCACTGAAATTAGGCATATTTTTTCCTTAACAACTCAAACTAATAATATATGGGAAGGAAAAGGCTTTTACAATGTCATTCACTGCTAAATGAGTGAGCGACATTTTACCCACTACTAAGATACAGCCTCTGGGAAAGCAAAAGCTGTACTTTATGATACCTTTAAATCTCTGTTTTTACTCCAAGACAGATACTTTGGCAGTAGCTCACAGCAACAAATTCAGTGGGAGTGCAGTGAACAGGTTACCCATCCTAATTCTCACAGGCAAGCAACTTCTTTGGAAGCACAGATGGGAACTAAAAAACCTGTGCTCTGTTTGGCCTGTAAAACAGACCAGGAAAGATATTTAGCCTTTTGACTTGGGAGTCAGGGTGTCTTTTGTGGAACCAGAAAACTGACAAGAAGACATGGAATGCAGATGATCAACATAAATGAGAAAACCACGCTCTTTTCTACCCCAAGAACACAGAGGAATGACAACAGTTCAAAACACACGAGCCAGGGTCTTGGGCATGATTTACATGCCCAGTCTGAGCACACAGGTCACACTCCTTACAGGGCTTTTAATCTGATAGCAGCTTTGGTTCTAATGGCAGACTGTTCATAGAATTATAGTTAATGTGATTTGTCCTAGCTCAACAATATGCCATGAAAGCAAAGCTTTTGAAATGCATTTAATTAAGAATGAAAACATGTAGTACGGGAAGTATTTGTTATCATCACTCTCTTTTTCTGTACCTATTCTCACCAAATTTTC
>NW_009196195.1:3735-18973 GCF_000690835.1 Fulmarus glacialis | reverse complement strand
TCCTGCTGTAACCCCAGCTGCCCAATGTCCTTCTGTACTGCAAAAGATAGTTGCTGGATGTGGAAGCAGCTATACAAATGATGTAGGCACAGTCGTCTCCTAGCTCTGAAGAGGGAATACATTTCAGTGTTGGCTAGTACAGACTCAAAGAGGACATGGATGGAGAGCAAAGAAATATGTCCAGACAGACAAGCAGCTATTGCTCTGAGCTGCATCTATCAGGAAGTGCTGAGCAAAGCCAGGAGAATGAAATACAGGAGCACTAGGGTTATAAGGACTGTAGGACAGCTTTTGTGAATGGGGCATCAGTACTGTTGTTATTTGTGTGAGTCCAAATATCACTTGGACTTTACCCAGAAAGGATTCATATTCCTCTGTTCTAATGCCAGGTTTTATAAGGCAGCTGCTTAAGCGTACCAGTGCAAATATGCATGCTCAGCTTTGCCCTGCTGTAAATCTCAGATTTCCTCAGGAAACCAATTTCAATGCGCTTTTATTTAACATGTGTAAATTGGTTAATTGTGTGTAAGTGAGATTATGTGCAAATATTACTTGTGCAAGCAATAGAGACAATCATAAAAGGTGTTTCTTACTGTAACTCTAGGCTAGCATCTCATTTTAGTATAATTGGAATATATTTCCAGTAGCATGTATGATTGGCTGAGGATCTGGCTAATTGGAGTTTCCCATATTCATGGCAGGAGTGGGTTTCTTCTCACTTTTACCATTTTAAACTACACTGTTATGAGCTTTATTCATAATTTCATTCAGAACTACCTCTTTAATTTCATTTAATTTAAATAAAGCACAAGCTTTTAAGAAAAAAACATTTTTCTTTGTAACACAGAGCATCTTCATTTGCATCCTGACCTTTTCTGCCTGTTCTGTTTGAAGAATCTTGATTCATTTAAAAAGTGAAGGCGAAAACCGGAAGAAAGCTGCTTTCACGTTATTTCACATTTAGGCTCATTTCCAGGCAGTCATTCCCAGACACACAATGACTGCTCCATCAGCACACTGTGAGAATCAGAATCATTTATTCGGAGAAGGAGAGCATGTAGCTCAAGTACAAGAAGTGCTATATAAAACCAAATTCTGTTCTGTTCTATAAACACTCCTAAATATTAATTACTTTTTTAAAATGGAAAAATAAAACCTGAGGGCATAAAATTTGAGCTGAAGGCTGGTGAAGAAATCAAGTAGTAGACATCCCTTTAGTGCAGTGGACTAAACTGGACTGAAATTGATTTGATTACTCTGAGAACAGCAAATCATCAAAACTTAGTGATGCTATTACTTTCATCAATACTAGAGATGAACCCAACCCATGGCCTTGAGCATATTCTTGAGATTTGAAGATATTAAAACCCCATATCTGGTATGTCCCTAAAAATGTATAGAGGATATAATTTGTTTCCTTCAAGATTGGTCATTATGACCAGAAGCTGCAGAACAATTTTTTGTTTTGAAAAAAAGAAAAGGATTTCAAAGTACAGCAACCACTCCTGGCAACAGCTGTGACCTGTTGATGGGGATGGTTGGTTGTCAAAAGATCTTGCACTGTAATTCTGGCTTTGCCTTTTTTCCTTGTGAACAATAATAATAGCAGTTGCTTCAGAGATGTTCTGGAAGGTTTAGGGGAAGAGGCCACTACAAACTATTTGTGTTCTTTATCGTGAAGGCAGAATAAATGGGATTTTAACTTAGATTAGCAGCTCAAGTTCATGTTCACAGATAAGACTGAAGTTCTATGACCTACTCATAATACCTGTACACTAGTTAGTGTGGGTGAAACCCAGTGAAGAGAACAGCTGATTTTCAAGTGTAAACATCCCCTAATGGTTAACATAGGTGAAATGGTATGTCCTGGAGCACTGGTTAAAATGGCACAGTTAAGCTTCACTGAGCAGAGCTAAGCTAAGGGGGCAGACAGGTGGCATAGGGTATCTCTACTCTAGCATTTTAGTTGAGGTCAGGAGTGCACTTTTGAAGCAAAATTCCCAATCATCTCCACTTACAGAACTCAGATCACGTTGCAAAGCATCAGGACACAAAAGAAAAGCTTTCGTCTCCTGCCTCCTCATAGCTTTGGATTCTAAAAACTGAATTATCCACAAACTGAGTGCTTTTAAAGGAATCCTGCTTTCCTCTAGAACTGCCTTGGCATTTGGAGCAGAGAGTACTGTTTTGCACTTCAAGAACTTGAGAACATTTGGTAAGAAAGTTAAACACACCTTGGCATCTCTTGCTGTATTAGCTGTGAGCTGCTGGCACTGTTCAGTATCATGTGCTGTGTTGCTGCTGAAACCAGAGGTGCTCAGAGAATGGGTTAGAAAGCGACAATCAGTAATTTACAGCAGGCACTGATTTCTGAGTTATGAAATGTGTAAACATTAATGGAATTAATATTTGCTCACAACCCAGCAAACAGCAATGATTGCACAAGGCAGTACTTGAAGTGAAAGGAGGAATTGTCTCCCAGCTCAGCAGGAGCTAAGCTGCTGCCAGGCTTAGGAGATGGGACCAAAGCAGAGGTTGCTGGATCAGTGGAATGTGGGAGCTGGGACCAGCTTCCTCTCACAGAAGTAAAATCTTGCTTCTGGCTTCTTCTGAGTTCTTACTTCGGGACTCAGGTGTGTATCTTTAGGATTGTGTGGTTGAAATGACAAGTGGTAAGAAATCATCTAGGCATGCTAGGGAGCATATACATGGTAAAGAGGTTGGTTCAGTTGTGGACAGCTGTGATTTATAGCTGGTAATACTGTATTTAGATAGGGACATCTTGAAATGTACTCACAAAAGCTTTAGCATGGGAAAAAACAAAGGGAATTGTGAACTGAAGAAATGCAGTCTGTCACTTTGGGACAGAGAAAGCCTTGCAGTAATGCAGATGTGGGTAGCTGACATTGGAATTGTCATCTGTTTTATAAGGGATGTTGAAGGCAAAGGGGCCTAGGAGAGCCCCTCGTGCTAGATGCCTGTTGATGTCTGTGACTCAAGGGTAAATGTCCCTTTTACCTGCATTACTTTAGACCAACCTCATAGTTTCTGATCTGCAGCGGTATTTAGAAAAATGACCAGGAGTAGGAGTCTTGTGTGGACACCTTGTCTATATGCTGTACACCAGCCTTCGGTCAGGGGAAATCAGCATAGCTATGTGAAAGCGTCAACCTTACTCCTGTGCTTACTGTCTCAAGGAATAGGGAACACGAGCAGCATAGGAAGTGTATTTATACAAATGCTTGTTATGAATGGAAAACACTTCTGTCCTGTTCTAATGGATAGCACACTATGACTATCTTAATGTTCTCTCCTTTGAGGACCTAATTACTTGTGTATAACATATTCATTTGAGGACTTAATTTGCTTTTAGATTCCAATGATGGGAGCAGCATTTCTGAAGGCACCTTTCAGAGAGACTTAGGTTTCAACCTTCCCAAGATGTTGGCATAATTATGCTTTTCTGACCACAGAAATGGAAGGGGCTTTTACAGGTCTCTGCAGCTAATCTGTGCAGCTATTGTGAAATGTCCATACATGAGGATATTTTCTGGGGTGATTCTTCTCCAGGGTCCTTGCAGATGCTTCTAACTAAGCAAAGTGACTAGGCCCGAACTACTTCATCTCAGTTCAGTGGCAATCCTCCTGGTTCTCAGGAGTGTGAGAGTTTAGGCTTGACTTGTTCAAACTCTTATTTTTTATTCCAGTAATGTTGACACAAGCCCTGTAGCCTGTCTAGCAACAGGGACAGAGCACAAGTAACAGTTTCTGCTTTTAAAGAGAGACACACATCCAACAAAGGAAGAACAATCAATGACAATTTAGATGTTTCTGACTGAACAAGATGTCTTTAAATTACATCTTGTTACTTCTCATATGAGACTGGAAAATAAGAACACTCTGACTTCCTAATTTAGCCACTAAACAGCAGAGAAAGAAGTTTTATTGTGTTGTTTGGCCAGGTGACAGGCCTTATACTTCCGCCAGGGTTCTTTGTCAGGGAAGCATTTTTCCTTACGGTATCTGTCACAGTGAACAACCTACCTTTAAGGGAGCCTAAGATCTGAGGAGAAAACTAAAATACTCAATTGGTGACCTTGTCATTAAGCAGCAGTTGATGATAATTCTCAGATTATTATCTTGGTTCAAGGAACTCATTAGTTTTATAACTAATTGCTGGTGCAAGGGACAGAGCACAGTCACACAGTAGAGGCATAGAGAGGGTAGAATTGGGGCAGCCTGGTTTTAGATCAGCATCAACTGGGTCACTGTTACGCATAATCAGATCTAATTGCAAGTAATCACTGACAAAGACAGTCTCATTCCTCTTTCTTCCTATCCATACCATATTCTTGCTTGCATAAATTGTAGGAACTGCTAGCCCCAGTTGATTTAATTCAGCGTGCTGATCAGATGGATCAAGAAGGGTCAGAACTTCTTGGTACAGGGCTAGACGTTCCCAGGGCGAAGACTGAAATGTTTGCTCTGCCTTCATTCTGATGTAAGTAATTCTATGATTGCAACAAACTGTGCTGTTGATCTTTGCTTATTTTATCAAGGGCAGGGGCTACTGTTACCTGCTTATTTGGAAAAGAAAGATCCCAAACATTTATTTAATTATCGCTTGCCAGAGAGAATTCCAGGGCCTCTGGGGCCACTCTGTGACATCATTCTTCACAGGAGTCTTCCAGGTAGAATTGGAACACAACTCAATTATGTTTAACTATGACAAGGTAGTGAGGTGTGTAGTAAATATTATTGTTTCATTAGCAGCTCTGCATTTAATTTAGATACGTATTTCTGCACAAATGAGAAACTGTTACACTCTTTAATGATAGCATTACCCCATGTAATAATTACAGTTTGTACCCCAAGCCAGACACTCTGACAGTGTGGGCCCACCCTGCAAAGCACTCAACCCCTGAGGTAGGGAGGGAAGACTAAATGAAACATATATTGGGAGCACATCTCAAGACAGCCTTTAGGTGTTTGTTGGCAGAAGGAAGTAGCTTTTCTGATTCTCTCTTTGGCATGGGTCACAGCACCTGCAGGCAGTTTGTACCCAGATTTCTGCCTGCTCTCTCTTCCTCCTCATCCACAGACAATGTGATGACCAAGCAAGGCCAGTGACTGTTGAGACAGAAATCTGTACTGGAAGGAGACAGTTACCTTTCAAACTGCAATGCCTTTCCTTTTTCTGTCCTTAGATCGGTCTGGGAGCTGCCTCTTCACAGTTGATACACTCCCTCTCAAAGCTCTTGTATCAGGCATCTGAAAACATCACACCAATTACCTGAGTGCTGTTTTTTTTAGCATTGTTTTATCAGAAGAAAATCTAAATTCTTTTCATGCACTGCTTTTTCTGCTTTGATAACAACACACTATTTGCAATTGTACGGTGGTTCAAACAAAGAATTTCTGAGAGCAGAAAGATTTTTGCATACAGTTTGTATCTTACAGAAGCGAGACAAAAGAAGCAGCCTAAATCCCTAAACGGGTAGATCACAATAAGGAGAAATTATTTGTGATAAGTCACTGCTGCATCCCAGCTACTTCTACGCTGACAACTCCAAAGAACTATTCACATTGCTTTTGGGCATGTTCCTGGGATCTTAGAGCCTGGCACAACATGAGGAACGATCTTCATGTTGTTTTTTGAGTGAACTGGTTGATTTTTAGCCTGCCCTAACATTGGCATAGCTCTCTGGAAGTCACAAGACAGCCACAGGAGGACACATGGTGTGGCCTGTTGTGGCTTGGAAGTGATGACCAAGACTGACTGACTGCATTGTCATGTGCAACACTGTTATTTATGTGCAGTAGCCATGCTCCTGTGCATGGTGCTGTACCAGCATGTAAAACAGTATCACTCAGAAAATGTTAGCTGTAACGCTTTAGACAAGCTTAATTTCTCTCCCAGAGGTAGCTGTGATCTTTCTTTGTGTCTAATTTATGTCCTAGTTTACCAGCTTGTTTTTCTCTCAGTCATGGCTCTTGGACACAGAAAGGAAAATGTCAGCTTTGCAGTAACTTTGTTACGTGAAATCCACCACTAAGCAATAAAACAGTACTTTCCACTTTCTTCTCCGATGGGTCAAATGCCTGTTTCTTTTAGGTTTTAATTAAAAGTTCCCTTATTAATCAAGTTGTTAATGTGTACTGCTGTTGATAATTGTCGAGCAGAGGATGGTGGACATAGGAATTCACTTGTGTGTAGGGAGATTACAAAACAATTTGTAGGGATGGCACTGGCAATCTTAGCACCTCGTAGCACACCGTTTGTCATACAGTACTGTCTTAGACCAGTGGTCCATCAAATTCAATCCCTTGCCTCCAGCATTGCACAAGATGTGTACTTTATCTACTCTGTTCAAAAACATTAACACTCTTCAACAAAAATGTCTTACAAGAGAGAAATGAAAACAGCCATGGTGAAAATACGTGAGAACATATATTTCCTTCCCACTCACATGGAATTCTCTAGTCAACAGACTTACTAAAAACTCCTCTTCATCCCAATGCCTATCCTCGTAGCTTTTGTCTTCCCTTGAACATCTGTTGAAACAGATGTCTCTTGGACCATATCCAGCCAGATAAGCAGGCTGTGGTCCCAAAGACTGAGCATATTTTGAAGGTGAACATGCCGTGAATATCCTGGCAGTGGGCTTCTCTCTTCTAGTTTTATCCTATAAGTGATGGTAGTTGTAGTGAAGTAATATATAGAGAGAAGCGACTTCTTAACAGGGATGGAAGATGTAAGCTGGGCTTTATATATCAAAGTCTTACTCTTACAGTACTTGTATACTCGCATAGTGAAATAGGAAATGGTGGAACTACACGCTATCCACTTACATTGTGTGGCTCGTGTTTTCAGCAGGGCTTCATCCAATCTTTTTTTGCTTGGGTGTCTCATTATAGCTATTGGTTCTGACCTGAAATAAACCATATGCACTAGCATTAGGAATTAAAAGCTTTAAAAAAATCTCTTGGACCTGCTACTCATTTGAGCCACAAAAGTGGAGCTGCCAAGTTGCTCTCATAAATATCAAAAGTTAAATCTGGTATGGAAATAAGAGCCAGAGTGATTAAGAATTGATTTGCAAAGCAAGAATTACAAACTTGTTTGTTTTCTCACACCTGCTCTCCACTTCAGCAGTACAATAAAGCAAGTTGTATCTAAAGCACCTTTCCCCTAGTTGGATAATACGCTCAAGGGAATATGATCAACTGAGGCTTGTAAGATCACACCACCATTTGCCCAATTATACCTAATGACAACACGTTGTTCCTGCAAAATGCGTCTTTATTCCTTGGTAGGTTACATTTCCTTTCAGCCTTTTACCTATTGATCCAGCAGTACCTCACGTAGAACAAACTTCTTTGTTGGCAAGTCTTGTTTATGAGACCAGAAAAATCTTTTATGTCATCGTCTCAATGTCTGACCAAGCCAGTGAGAGAAAAAACTTGTATGGAGCATGACAAATTGTAGCTATCTTTGTAAAACAAAGCAATAAACAGAATGTCTGTATGATTTGGGCTATACTGATAATTCATGTTCTGTGTTCACTATTTCTTTGTGTACTTGCTGCTTTGATTTCATAAAGCATCTTCAACTATGTGAAGAAGGTGCCTGCACTACATAGCACTTAGAGTAAATGATAGTTTTAATCTTGGGACTCCAAATAGGTATATACTCACTTCATTACAGAAAACGAGATGTTTGCTGAGCAAAGCTGCAGCGTCATGAAGCTTAATGCAAGCAAGTATTGCTCAAGATCCTGTAGGAGCTCATTGACAGAGTGGATTAATGTCAAACAGCAATCCCCTTCAGTCAAAATCCCTCTTTGCTACTTATATACTGAGCTGATAGAAAGAAACAATTAAACAATAAAGAAGAGTTATTTTATTTAATGACACTTCATCTCTTCCAGCACAAATAGAAATTACAGATTTTATTGCTGCTTTTGGCTTGTAGCTGTGTTTGCATTTTCTCATTTCTTGTTACATACATGGATCTAGAACAAAAGGCCTGATAAACCTCAGTTTCTCAGGATGTGGCCATTAAACAGGTAGTCGTACACTACTCAATTTAGTCTTTAAAATTTGCAATCTCATCATTATTGTTGTCCTTCCTTCCAGCATTTCTCCTGAAGTGCTCCCTGTACAGTGGGCTCCTTCCTGTAAGAACATTCAATTTTGTTCTCACAAAGGTTATTACCAGCAAATTGAGCTGGGGGAGTATACATGGGCTTTGTACTTCACTTGTGAAGCCTGAAGGCAGAGTCTCTGAGAAACGCAACTGAGTACACTGTGCTCACCTGCTTGAATCCATTTTGTCTCCTCTGCAAACTTCATTTTCTGCATGCATCCTCAGGAACCTGGCAAGTTTTACTTACACTGAAAAATGGAAACATGTTTTTTCTCTCCCAGTATATGAGAACTGGGAGTTTAGGACTCATTGTCACAAAGAGAGAAACTCATTATGGCACCAAATCATTCCTCCCAAGCTGTCTGTCTGAGTATTGATCCCTTGTTCCTGAGTAAGTAAACCCTGCAGTTGATCATAATTATTCTGGAACATCTCATGCCAGTATCTGGATCAATAATGTCTTTCATGGCCTCCTGCTGTGTGTTCCTGTCATGCCTCAGCACCTCTGCATCACCTGCTGTTCATCAGGAGCCAAATGAAATAATTTGCCATGGTGGTGAGAATGCTGTCAGCCACTTCACACTCATTTAGGTTTCAGCCAGGACACAACATGAAGCCTTGGATGTACATCGTTTGTAATGAATGTCAGTATTAACTTCACACTGCCCCACACATTGAGGCTGGAAGATTTCCCCTCGATGTCACGTTAAGTCAGGCGTAATGCCTATAGGATGCTTGTCATGAAGCTGCGTTTGAGCAGCAACGGGGGTAAATATCCAAGTTCCCCTTTTCATCCAGAGGCTCAGAGTAAACCTGTCAGGGAACAGCGAGGCCAGGGGCTCACTGAGGGATGGAGAACCAGGAGATGAGTGGCAACAAGGCCAGCAGGGCAGGGGCCACACTGACCAAGGCTCACACTGCAGTACCTGAGTGCAGCAAGCAGGGTGGGCCTGAGGATGGCAGCCAGGGTGAACCAGATCATCAGGGCAGTTTGTGGTGATAAGGCCAAGCCAGGAAGTCAATCCACAGGTCAGGGTCAGGATCAGGTCCAGTGACGGTAACCAGGATTAGACACAGTCCAGTGATTGCCAGGCAGGTCCATAGTGACAAGGCAGGTTTGAGGTGAGGCTGGGAAGTCAATCCATCGTCAGGATCCAGATCAGTGGGGCACAGCTATGAAAGAGCGAGAAACTGGTACGCTTTCAAGGTAGCTCAGGGGGGGACTGAAGGCCCAGGCATGAGTCGAAATGGAGCTCCTGGGCATGTGGGCAGGGATGTGGATGGAAGTTGCAGGTGAGGCTGTTCGGGGCCATTAAGGCCTGTTAGTGCACTCAGGACCCTGACAAAACCTTTCAGTTGTATTCAAAGCAATCAGTTTTGCAGCCTGTTTTTTGCTGAATTTCTTTGATCTTTTCCACCGCTGTTGCTGCAGCATATGTTTTGCAGAAGAGCCCTGCCCCTCAGTGTTCCCAGCTGCACAGGGATAATGGAAGAATCTGCACGCCCAGCCTCGTGGTGTGCCAGGGAGCTTCAGGTCGACACTTGCCTCTAGTAATGTTCTTGGTGTCCTTCCTGCTTCAGCTCTTTCTGTCCTCTGAGAACAGCCCTGAATCCAAATCTGAGAGCAGACCCTGATGCAAATCCAAGAGTTCTTCTGCCACCAGCTAGTCTCCCAAGTCTTCCCCCATTCTTCTGATCTTCTGGCTGTAGCAGCAGGCTAACCCAGCAGCTTGGCCCAGGGCTGCTGTGTCTTCCTTTTGTCCCACTTACTTTCTTCTTGCTCTTCTTTCTTATAGCTATTATTTCTGCTTTTTTCTCATCTTTTCTTTGATTATTGGCCTGACTCTAATGTCTTCCCTCACTGTAAGTTAAAATCTTTCTTCGATTATTTGTGATTTATGTTTTTCTCTTGAGTGGCAGGGCCCTGCAGGCACTAATAGGCCTTAACGGCTCCGAAGAGCTGACCCGGCCCCTCCACCCGAATCCCCTGCCTATGGGCACAGGGGCTCCATTTGGGCAGGCCTGGGGTACTGGCCTTCAGTTCAGTTATGGATGTGTTCGGTTAGCCATAGACCTCCTTGATCCAGACCCTGATCTGACTGGCTTCTCAGCCTGCCGTGTTGCCGTGGCCCTGCCTGCTAATCACTGGACCTGGCCTTGACTTGTGAATAGACTTCCTAGGCTGACCTTGGACCTGCCTCATTACTACAAATTTCTCTGGTGATCTGGACTCTTGGCAGGACCTGGCCACAGCCTCTGGCCATCTCCTGTTCGTCTTGCTCAGGTACTGTGGGGTGTGCCCTGGCCTTTGGAGGCCTCTGCCCTGCCAGCTGTGTTACTGTGTTCGGCTCCTGGCTCTCCGTCCTGTAGTGAGCAGCCAGCCCTTGCTGCTCCCTGACAACGACTTAGTAAAGCTTTTCCTCTTTTTACCCTTCTCCTGCCTTCTCCTATTATAAAAGACGCTGCATAGGAGTGGGAAGAGATCTGAGCAGTAAGACAATTTTAAAGCTGCAGTTGCAAAACAGAGTGGTGCTCTGTCACCAACTTACCCAGAGAGTTAGACATGTGCTAATCTTAAATTATTTCTTAATCTTTCTGATAGACAAGGCCAGTTGCATGTTTGTTATGCACAAACCTTGGTAATTCAAAAATTGTCAAACAAGGGTGTGGGTTTTCTTTGGGGCTTCTTAGGTTTCTCAGGGATGTGGTTTCTTCTTTCTATTTTTATACTACTTTGGTGATACAAATCCCATCTCTTGTTTAGATATGGTTATAGAGAAACCAACTATATTTGCTATAAATTTCTGTTAGATCTAGTATAATTATATCCCCATGAAAGTTTATATTAGATAACTGCTGGTGCCTCCCACCAGCTTCAGTGTTTTTAGCACACTTACACACCTGGAGACTAAGAAATATTTGGATCTGCCCTAGAAATGTAAACACAAGTCTGTAATGGTAGTGCAGAAAAAAGCTTTACAGAAAGTATTATAAATAAAATTTTAAGACGCATCCTGCCCCATACTCTCTTAGTCATCATCACTTGAAAGAAAAGCTGCCTTCTTAGATCTTAGCATGGAGCGTGAAAGAAATAGGCCACAATAAGATTTTGTTCTGAGGGAAGGATGTCTGGTAGAAATTCAATCTGCCAGTGCTTTGTCTGACCGTATGTGAGCACCAATGAATAAGAAGCTGCATCCTGGATTTTTTGTCTGCATTGGTTTACTGCATGCATGTGGGATTTCTTGTCTCATTAAAAAAGAGGCCCTGCAGTTTTTTTGTGTCCATCCCTTCCACCTCATGACTTCAAACACAACTATACCTAGCTGCTTCTGTAGTTCTTTGGGAAGGAGTAAAGTTTAACTTCAGAGAATGGAAATACCAGTGACAAGCTGCTAAGGAAATATTGCTAAGCAATAGACAGCTTCCCTGCAAACGTCTCTCACTTCCACGTGGGGTGGGGATTCACGTAGAACTCGGTTATGTCGGATTTTTGCCAGATGCTCCCTCAATGACACAATCCCACAACCCCTGTCCTACATCAGACTGCTGCTTTCTATCCCATCTGAGTGTTTTCTTTTGAATTAAGGCAAACTGTCCCAGTGTGGTAGCACTGGGAATGCTCTTTAACAGCTCCTTAATGATGTTGGTCCCTACAGGGTATGTTTCGTATCTGACCCCTTAGGCATTTTTGTGTTTCAAATGTTGATACAAAAATATTTGAATATTTTATCTTTTCCAAAGTGTCAGTCACATCTGCTGTGGGCCCTGGGATATGTAGCTCATAGGATTGTCCCAGGAAATAAACTCATGTTCTGTCCCTAGGTGAAAAGCTGTTAGAGACGGGAAACAAAATGTGCTAGAGGTTGTGGTTTTCCCAGAGTCAAGCTTAACTCAGAGAAGGCAATAGGCAAGACATTACTACATTTGTACGTAGAACCAAGGTTTATTACAGTTCAAGGCAGTTCGAAAGAAGCAGTTTGGTTTGCACTTAATTTTATCCAGTCAGTATTTTTTATGACTAGTTCAAAACCCTATTCCATCATATGGTGGGGGCAGAATTCTAGTTCAAAATACTTTTGTCCTGTTTTGTGCTTTGCTGTATTACATGAACAATTTTAATTATATTTCCTGACATCTATTTCATAGTTACACTACAAATCTAGGGTAAGATGTTCTTCTTATAAATTCAACCATAGAATATAAAGTCAAATGGGATTGTTGTGATCCTTTTTTCTTCCTTCCTGCATAAAATAGGCCTTCTTCATCTTTGATTTAGGTTCTGTAAATGTTGCTATAATGCCATGCCCATTACAAGCTGATGGTTCTTGCATCTAACGTGTAACGTAGGGTGTACCTGGTCATTCTCTCACTGTAATAATGGTATGACAGCTTAGAGAGTTGTTAAGACTCATGATTTTCCCTGCCTATATGAGCTGGGCAGGTATCAAAATTAAAATCACATTCTAGTCACCCAGGTAGGCTAGTCTCTTGCTGTTACATTTCCAATTACTATGTTCATCTTCCAGTTTTCTTCCTACGCCCAAAAGGGAGCATGTGGAAAGGAATTTGGGTCTAAGCAGAAAGTGGACTGAGATTCAAAGAGGAAATGCCAAATAATGTACCCTTTCTAATTTGCATAATGCAAATATTTGAAAAGTGGGGGAAGTACTAAATTAGCAGGAGATTTACTGGAGGAATGCAAGATAATGCTAGATCACAAACAGTGACAATGAACAGTAACTTAGAGAGGCTGGGAGTAACACATTGATAAGTAAGGATTACCTGGATAATTAAAAGCAACTTTAATTACCTAGTTTTTAAACTCTTACGCCTCCTAGAGTTTCAGGCAACCTCTTCATGCTTTCACTGCCTGGGTGGGATACTCGGATCCCATATTTTTAGAATAGAAAAACCTACTCGTAACAGTAATGTGACTTGATTTCCCACTTCATCAAGCTTGTGCTTTTTATGAGCCATGTGTAAGCAATTCAGAGGCTGTAGCTCATCTGCGATGGGCAAATAATGAACAGAACATGCAAGGATGTAGCTGCTTTGCGTTAGGGGCATTGAGCATCAGCTCAGATGCGAGAATTTAAAATCAGGCCATACGCACCAGCAAAGCTTAAAGGCGGGAAGAGTTGGTATAATGTAACTGTTCTTATTGACCCGTTTGTGTTGACGTGTACAGATAATTTCCGTTGAATGCCTTCCATTTAGATTTGATCTTCTTGGGCCCCCTTCCAGTGGTAGGGTGTAAGGTGTGGTGAGCTACATTGGTCACGGGAGAAAGTGTAAGGCTCTGAGTGTGGGCAGGCAAGTGAGTTACCCAAAGAGGCTAAGGTATGTACCGTGCTGGCTGTTCAGTGAGTACCTGCTTTCTCTGTAGTCTGTTCCTCTCCCACTGAGAGACCCATTACCTGCATGTGCTGTAGGGCAAATAAACATGTGCAGGCTTCTAGCACAGAGTGCTTGACCCTGTGAGTTCACTGCCTGACTCACTTCACGGTCCTTTGCACAACTGAATTGGCCCCACAGGGCCTGGTCTTCCTTCCAGTTATGTACACTTTGCAGTTGAATTTGATCCGCTTTGACTAGGCTTGCACCCAAGTACTGAAGCGGGAATTGGAATCTGATGCAGTGTCTACGTGACAGACTTCTGTGCAGCTCTGCTTATGCAGGGTGTGAAGAAAGCTCATCTCTGCCTGGCCTTGCAGCACCAACAGAAACCTTTGGAGCTCTCAGGTTTATGGTATCTTTTCAAATAAATTTAAACAAAACCGCAAGAAGTTCTCTTAGCTGTATTACATATGAGTAGTCTTCCTATGCTAGTAAAGTACTTAGAATCATAGAATCATAGAATCATAGAATCATTAAGGTTGGAAAAGACCTCTAAAGATCATCAAGTCCAACCGTTAACCCAACACCACCATGCCCACTAAACCATGTCCCTAAGCGCCACATCTACACGTCTTTTAAATACTTCCAGGGATGGCGACTCCACCACTTCCCTGGGCAGCCTGTTCCAAGGCCTGACCACTCTTTCAGTAAAGAAGTTTTTCCTAATGTCCAATCTAAACCTCCCTTGGCGCAACTTGAGGCCATTTCCTCTCGTCCTATCACTGGTTACTTGGCAGAAGAGACCGACCCCCACCTCGCTACAACCTCCTTTCAGGTAGTTGTAGAGCGCGATGAGGTCTCCCCTCAGCCTCCTCTTCTCCAGGCTAAACAACCCCAGTTCCCTCAGACGCTCCTCATAAGACTTGTTCTCTAGACCCTTCACCAGCTTCGTTGCCCTTCTCTACTTCTAATGAACACAGAGCAAAAATTTTAAGGTATACTTTAAAAAAATTGCAAGCGGATTTGTATTACATGACTTACCTGCAAGTCAAGAATTGAGCTTGACCCAACACATTTTTCCCATCCTCTGTTATTATGATGTTATTTTACTGCAAGCTTAACTCCACACTGGTTAATGAAATGGAGTATGTCAAAGGTAATTTTAGGTTAATACACTGGCATTGAACTACATAATATTGCATAGCCTTTGTGTAGCAGTCTGGATAGAAGCCTGTTAACTTGGTGCATCCCTAGATGCTGTAAACTGAGCGAGGTTGAAAATAGGGTGGACAGCTTTTAAAAAGAGGATTCTGAGCACTTCTTTATTTAGCCTAGAAATGGAACCGTCACAGCCCTTTTTTATGCTGTTGGAACAACCACAGCTGTTTCTCTAAAGCCTTTATATGAGGATATTCTCTTTTAAAAAAGCAAATTTTGTTATTGATACTTGGCAACACAGAAAGCTGAGTTACAGCAAGGTACCGTGACGTCATTCCTATCTGTAGAATGTAATTTTAATTCTGGATTAAAATATCCCAAATTCAGATGTTTCCATCCAGATCTGAACTCTATAACCTGAATTCATCACTGTATTGGGTTTGTGTGGCAAGATTTTGGTAGCGGGGGGGGCTACAGGGGTGGCTTCTGTGAGAAGCTGCTAGAAGCTTCCTCTATGTCCGATAGAGCCAATGCCAGCTGGCTCCATGACAGACCCGCCGCTGGCCAAGGGCGAGCCCATCAGCGAAGGGG
>NW_009196195.1:0-3272 GCF_000690835.1 Fulmarus glacialis | reverse complement strand
TCATGAAGAACTGCAGCCCGTGGGAAGGACTCATGTTGGAGGAGTTCGTGGAGGACTGTCTCCCATGGGAGGGACCCCACGCTGGAACAGGGGAAGAGTGTAAGGAGTCCTCCCCTGAGGAGGAAGGAGTGGCAGAGACGTGTGATGAACTGACCGTAACCCCCATTCCCTGTCCCCCTGCGCCGCTGGGGGGGAGGAGGTAGAGAAAATCAGGAGTAAAGTTAAGCCCAAGAAGAAGGGAAGGCATGGGGAGAAGGTGTTCTAAGACTTAGGTTTTATTTCTCATTATCCTACTCTGATTGGATTGGTAATAAATTAATTTTTCCCAAGTCAAATCTGTTTTGCCCGTGACAGTAATTGGTGAGTGATCTCTCCCTGTCCTTATCTCGACCCATGAGCCTTTTGTTACATATTCTCTCCCCTGTCCAGCTGAGGAGGGGAGTGATAGAGTGGCTTTGGTGGGCACCTGGCATCCATCCAGGGTCAACCCACCACAATCACGAAGTCCGGCAGCAGTCGCTCACCTCAGATCATCTTTCAGTTCACTGATACTGTACGCTTCAGGGCACACAGTCTGCATAATGCTGTTCTCAAGCCAGTCTCAGTCGCTTGTTCTCTCTCATACACACAATTAAAATGGAAGACAGAAGAAAAGAGCAGAAAACAAGGACTTTCTGCATTCTTGCATTTCTGTTTTTTCCCAGCCTGATTTGTGCTTCTAGGCAGATTGTGAATATTCAGCTCACACACTACAGCCAAAGCAGAGCCTACACCCATCAGTCTCTTGAAAACGAAGAGAATATGCTCTGTACAAGTCTGTACTTCACAGTTTGTTCCCTGAACCAGCTTATGTGGCCTGAATAACTCAAAGGCCTGCAGTTTCCACATTTCAGCTGTATCCCAGTGGTAGCTGCATTTTAGCGGATAAAAACTTCTTAGGTATTTCAGCTGAAGTTTGCAAAGAACTTTGTGGGGAAAAAATAATGCAGAAACGTATTCGTGAATTAGTAATAGTCAGGTTTGTTTGTTGATTTCTAACTGCCCTGAATCTCTCCATGTTCCCTGAATCAATTTAGCACTAAATTGATTTGAATAAAACCCCATTTTTACTAACCCACCCTTGTCTCTGTCTGTAATTCAGCGTTACAAGCTTAGCTCCTTATATAGCCTTTACGTGAACATGAAGTGTGAGGCAGGAAAAACATTTGGATGGCAAGAGCAGCTGCTAACAAGACATTGCAGACAGGCAGTGAAGTCCCTGTGGTTTCAGACAAGGATGAACACAATCACTCTGAATGATACAATGCTGTTGGATATGTTTACAAGAGTTCAGACTAACGAGTTGTTGTTAACATGTGATTAATTGTCACTGGTCATGATGTAGCTGAGTACTGCATCAGAGGAGCAGTATGAACTCTAGGGACAAAAGCATGAACATTGCCTACCCACTCCTTTCCCTTAGAGAGGGACACCACTTGATTAACCAGTCTGAGCCAGATGCTGTGATTTATTCCACCTGAAGATCTGGCCCATGTGGAACCTCGCAACCTCTGCTATAATACAGTTGTGTTGTGTGCCTCCCCCCCCCAAATGAGTGACCCGCTCTCAAAGGTTTCATTAATCACCACCTCCTCAGTTCAGGCATTCTTGCCATTCTATACAACAGAAGGATTAAACCATTTCTCTCTTGATTCTCAGACAGAGTGCAGTACAACAAAGTTTGAGTTAAAAATGCAAAACCAAGGAAAAGTGCAGTAGCAATGTGAAATAAAAATGGTGGAAATGTCCAGAATGGCTATATATGTCCAGAATGGCTCACATATTCTCACTCCTCTCTCCAGCTGCAATTTCTGTCACTCAGGTAATAGCTTGGTTTTTTACAGGAAGTAATACTTGCATCTACTTCAAGTCCAGGGTACAGTTCTGTAGTAAGCAATAAAGGACCAATTCTAGCCCAGACACTAGTTATGAAACATAGGTTTCAGCCCTAATTTGAGTGTGCACTCTTCCTGGAAGTTGTCAGTATGTGCAATTCTGGTCTGACCCTTTTTTTCTTTTTTTTTTTTTGTGTGTGTGTGTGTGTGTCTTCATAATACCCATTGTGTGCAATAATAGTGTCTTTCTGCTGCAGATTAGTCATGCCAGAAAGAGCTATGGAGCTTGCCTGTCTGTTTCCAGAGGTCTGTCGTGTAGACATACCCTGGGCAGCTGTATCCCAACCGTTTCATTCTTCTTTGTTCTTCAAAGAAATAAAATTGTTTTTTGTCAACAGTTAAAAAAATGGTTCTGAATCGCCCAGTTGAAAGATGGAAGCTCTAAGCTAACAGGAAGAATGAAGGGGCATCACGTGACATGACAGTGCTGCGAATTCTATACATGCTGGCATTGTTCTTAATCGTCTTCAGGGGCGTAAATTAAAAAGTGAAGTATACACCCTCAAGTGATTTGTCCAGAAATTAAAGTGATGGATGTCTCGTGTTTGGTCAAAGAAGGCTTTGGATTTTGAGTAGTCTTACATGCTGTAGTTGATCACTTCAGAAGAAGTACTAGAGGGAATTTCCCCAGCAACTCCTTAAGAGGTCTACTGGTCTATATGAAGGCTGCTCACAGCAGAAGGAAGTTGTCATCTACCCATGTAATTAGGTTTGTGCCTGGTAGAAGAGGATTTCCAGCACACCCAACTTGCAGACTTGCCTCTAGTTAAAAATCATGATTATAAGCTCTGCAATACTTCTATGGTGACTAAAATGTCAACAGAGAAATGCACTATTTTTCTCTCTTTGTAACTTCTGCTTCCTCAGTGAGGATTTCTTTGTGTGGCAGACCTCCAGCATGCTTGGGTTTTGGGCAGGCTACTGCACAGGCTCCCAACTTGCAAAAAAGCACCTAGATACACGAGTCCGCCTGTTTTCCTACTGCACCTCCCTGACTGACAGAACAGGGAGAGGACAGAGGAAAGCTGTTACCTGCAAAGTGTTCCTGCTTATCATCCTCGCCTGGCTGCCTTAGCTTGGACAGTCCAGAGATCACGTAAGTATTCGCAAAAGTGGCATAATTTGCCTAGGTATTTCTCCTTCCTTCCTACGTGAGGTCCCTGCAGAGTCGCTCCCGGCGCAGGGCGCAGCAGGGACCAGGAGCACGCGTGCCCGGCGGGGTCGCGGAGGAGAACGGGCACGGGAGAACCTTGGCAGGCCCCCTTCGCAGGCGGCTCTGGACCGCGGAGGCGGCGAGGGAGACGGTCGTGCGTGGCCAACGCCACGGCCCCCGTGCCC
>NW_009196194.1:0-19597 GCF_000690835.1 Fulmarus glacialis | reverse complement strand
GCTGAGGGAGGCCGGGCCCCGCCGCGCTGGGGGGGGCCCGCGTAGGCCCTGGGGGTCCCCTGGTGGGTCGGGATGCCTTGTAGGCCCAGCGGGTGCTGAGGGGGTTCCCTGAAGGCCCGGGGTGTCCTGGGGAGGGTCCCTGGGGTTCCCCTGTGGCTTGGGGGGGTAAATCCCCCTCGGAAAGCACAAGCAGGTGGGGGCAGCCGGTTGTGCTGCAGGTCTGGGGTTTCTGTGGAGTCCCTGAGCCCAGAGATGGGCCCTGGGGGTGAGGACTTACAATGGCGGGACCAAATTAGTAGAGGGGAGCGCTGAAGTACACCCGAGCCTGTGATTACCTAATAAACCGAATAAACAGTCCCTTTTCCTGACCCAGAATGGCCTGCAGCAGCAGGGTGGATGGACATTTGAGTGCGCTGCAATGGGTTAGACATGAAAAAATAGCATACTGCAAAGTACTTACAGCAAGAAAGTAATTTCAGGTGTGATCAGAAACTCAGTCGGTTAATTGTCCTGTAACCAGTGATGTGATTAATTATATTTGGGAAATGGGTATACATGCGAAACATTTGTGAATGGAAATGTGTAAAAAATGCATTAAGATGCGGTTATGGTTTGGGTTGTGTATGAACCTGCATCCGCGTCTTGTCAGCAGTCAGCCTGATGCGGTTGATCGTGCTCCTCGGCTTCTAACTGCTGTATGTCTCTGTGTTTGTTTCAACGGTGTTGCAACAGGAGATGGCAGAGTTCCCAACCGAGAGCGTGGCATGCCAGTGTGAGAAAAAGACATGCTTTATATTCTCCTTACCCTAGTGGTTTCCTTCAGAAGTATGAATATTGCCTCCCCTGTGCTCGTTCCAGCTGAACGGTGTACTTTCGTGTTTACTTCTTTGTTCCATGGGCACAGAAATTCTTGGTCATTCTGGCAGTTTGTCTCTCTTTCCAGAATATGGTTTTCTCTTTGCTGGTAATTCCTGTTATGGACTCGTAGTTCTTGTTCAGCATTATCCGTGTTCTATGCTTGGCTGGCTGCAAGTTTAGCTCCAAGTGGCTTTCCAGGAGATATGTAATCGCTCTCTTCCATCAGCCTAAACGCTTGCTTTGAACTACTGAATTTCTTTTGGTTTTCCATAGCTTTTATTTTTTTGTAGTGTCATATGGGATACAAATCCTTTATCCTTTTCACCCCAGATTTGGCTTAATACCTTAATCACAAAGTAATTTAGTTGTCTGTTTTAGTAAATATGTCTGTAATTGTCTCATGTTAGTAGGCTGGTATTTCCTAAGCTACTGCAGTTTGTGTGGGGATGAAAATTACACGCAAAATAGAAATATCAGCATCTCCACTCTATAATCTTGTCTTAATTTTCTGACTTATCAAGTTGATATCAGTAATGAATGTTCCAAAAACTTAAACTGCATTTGTTGGTATTGGTTCATCCAAGATCTTCTCAGCTAATCATTGTATTTTTAATGCCGTTAGTCCTAGTTTCCTTTCAAGTCCCCAACCATTTGGTGTGCAACACTCTCTGTCTTTTCTGCAGCTGGCAAGTCAATAGCAGAGCTAACCTGTTTTGATTCATATCGTGAGGATGCCACAGGAGTTGAACAACATTAGTTGGGCAGGCACTGTGCGTTTGTGTTTTTTACTCTGGAGAAGGAAAATAGCAAATGAAGGGGGGTTCTGAGAGACGAGGAATGGGACCGTCCAGAGCAAGATCAAAGTTGAGGCAGTGAAGATCAGAGATGTAGGCTGGTGTGGAGTAGCGTGGCTAAAGGAGTAAATGTTGTGGAGAGAAATGACTTGAGCTGTGCAGGAGGACAGCGCGTTCTGCGCGAGGGCTGCTGCTTTTGTCTTCCCAGCTCAGCTAGTTTGCGTCCTTGCAACTTGCAGTCAGAGAGTGGAAAGGACAGAGAAGGAAGAGGCGAGAAGCCATGAGGAATTGTTGCAGGTGCACAGTGTCTTGCTACAGCTTTTCTGACTGTTGTTGGTGGTATTTTGTTCCATGCACCCAAAGGTGCTGAGGGAAGTGGCCGATGTCATTGCAGGGCCACTTTGAAAGGTCACAGTAATCGGGAAAGGATTCTGATGACTGAAAAAGGGCAAACATCATACACGCATTGAAGAAGGGTAAGAAGAAGGATTGGGCAACTCTAAAACACTCTATTTAGCCTGGGTCTCTGGGAGGTGATGGCACACCTTCTCCTGGAAACTTTAAGCATGTGGAGGACAAGAAGGTGCTTGGGAACAGCCAGCATGGATCTGACAAGGGCAATCATGCCTAACCAACCTGATTGCCTTCTGTGATGAGACTGGCTCAGAGAACAAGAGGAGAGCAGTGGGTGTTTTTTACCGTGACTTTAGCAAGGCCTTTGACATGGTCTCCCGTAGTATCATCTTACCAAACTGGTGAGGTATGGATTGGGTAAATGGACTATAAATTGGATGGAAAATTGCCTGGACTGCGGGGCTCTGATGATGGTGATCAGTGGGCTAGCACACAGAGTGTAAAAGAGGGGGCTGAGAAAACCATGTTTGTTATCACACAGTAATTTTAAGAAAATAAATACTTTGCTCCTTAGGGAAATAAATACTATGCTCCTTAAGAAATATATTTATTTTGGTGGAAAGAGGAAACTGGACTGGTTGTAGAAAGCGAATTAAAAACAAACATCGAAGTTCTGGGAGGTTATACACATTTTGAGGTCTTTTAATACCTTGTAATTGAAAGCACCCTTTTATTCACTCATTAAACACTCATTAATGCCAGCCGCCCCTTAAAGTCCAGGCAGAATCAACATATCTCCAAGTTCTTGATTATTTCTTTGAGGCACATTTGCCACTTGGAGCTTTATTCCCTGGGTGCTGGAGCAGTTTCCTCTTATCTCATAGTGGTCTTCTGGTAAGTTAGGTTTTCATTTGCGTTTTTCTTTTTCTGCATCTTGAGCAAAGTAACTTAGTGGAACATGTAAGCTTTCATACACAACAGTTTTTTTTTTTTTTCCCTAGCCAGAAATTTATGGCTATAAAAACCCACCATGCGACTTTCACCAAGTATACTTGAAACACTGTAATTACAGATGATCTAGTTTCACAGCTCACAGACAAAGAAAATGTGTTTGTTTTACTTTATTAGATTTCTTATAACATGTTCATACAAAAACAAATGTGCATATACACGCTCTGTCAATACTGCCAGCTGCAATTTATTAAGTTTTATAAATTTTTTCCACTAGGTCACTGTATTGTTACACAGACATTGAGAGCAGGATCAATGCTAAGGATGGGAAGGCTAAATTTCAAAGTAAACAATCTCATCTTTCTCGTAATAAGTTTATAAGGGGCATTTTTGAGGAAGTCTTAATTAATCACGGGCCTAAAACCTCTCTTAATGCGGATGTGTTTTTCTAACAAGAAGATAAGAAGGAGAAGGTATTTGGGCATAAGCTGTAGCTCGCGCTGCTGTTTCACTCTTCCCTGACTGCTGCAAAGCCCCGCAGTCAGTCATTGTAATCCAGAGCTGAAACCGGGAGCGCATTTTGGGGATATATCGTGTTGCTTTGTGATGAACTCGGAGGCCCTGGGAGAATCTCTTGGTGTTGACAGCCCCTGACAGTAAATGTCACATGAATTTGGAGGGAGCTCAGAGCCTTCTGGTGACTGCTATGAGAAGAGACATGGTGACAGGAAACCTGATTGATGAGCCATGCCACAAGTAGAGGGAGCGCTGTGTGGTGATCGCCTATAATTGAATGGTCCATGGAAGTTATTTCTGGGTTTCCTATGATCGGTGGCATACACTCCAGAAGTGTTTTCACAGGGGAGGCCTGCAGATTTTAATCCTGGTACTCGCAACTCCCTGTTAACGCAGCCTTAACAGACTTTAAAACTTAATGGGCTGTTTTAGCTTCATGCCTAGCATAATAATTAAATGAAGGACAACCGGAGATGGTCGGTCATGCAATTACCTTTAGAAACGTTCCTTTGTCAGCTTTTGCCTCCTCTTTTTAGTGCTTTCTCCTTGTGGCTTGGCTCTGTGATCTGACAACGCGGAGACGTTGATTATCAAGGTTCTTCCTGATCCTGACGATGTGCTCCTCTGACATGGACTTGTAGCAGCCATGTTAAGCACAGCGGTGATGCTCCTGGCATTAAACAGGAATGTGAGACGTTATAGCCCACTCACCCAGCAAAGCATCTGCTCACACTGACCAATTAAATTGGCTTCTCTCTCATTAAAACCCCTGTGCAGACTCTGGTATGTCACAGATCTTTAAAATCTCCATTATGAATTCCACTTTCTTCTGGGTATTTTTAGCTTCTACTTGAAGAAATGATTATTGTCTCTTGCACTTAAACATATCAATTTCGGCTCCACAGACATCTCCTCTGGGCCATATTCACAGACCTGAGCTGACTTGAACTGCTGAATCCGAAGGGAGGATTTCAACACAGCTCTAAGTGCTTGGACATTGGAGCCGTGCAAGAAGGAAGAGGGAGAGAAATTCAAGCCCTCCCCGCTTCCCTTCGATAAGTCAGGAGCACATCCCTTACAGATTTACTTGGTTGTGCCAATTTAATGTGATTTCTTCTGAGGGCCAGGAACCACTCAAGGAAGGCTGACAGGTTTTATCAACAGAATGGAAACTGAAGTGATAAGGTGAGAGTTATTGACCTGATAACTAACAAACAGAAAACTTCAGTGTCCCTCAAGCTAAATATTGCACTCAGCAGGTAAGTAAAAGATGGCAACAGCTGTAGTCTTGTCACTGAGCGAGAGTGTGTTTTAGTGTAGAGGAGCAGGAGGTGAACTGTGAAAACAAACACATTCAGTTTGCTACAGACTATTTACCTCTATTACTTTTAATGAGAGCTAAACTCCAAAATGCACAATGGGACAATAATATTTTAGATAGAAGGAGCTCTTCGTACAGCTCCTAAATTCTAGACACCCGGTTGCAATTAAAATGATTGCTTGCATATTATTAATAGCTCGCCAGTAGTTTAAGGCTGTTGTCAGGTACGGGACCAATTGGTACTAGCCACTGCACAACTGAATGAAAAGTAGTGCTGTCCTTGATGGAGCTGAGTTAACAACCCGAACCCACAACGCTCAAAGGAGTTTGAAAAATGAGAGAAATTTAAAAAGATGAGAGGAGCTGCGCTACAATGCATCACCATAGAGGCTGGCAAGCAACATGGCTGGATTGCCGTAGTCAGGTGTTAGTAAATGCTGCCTAAGTGGTTTTGTTATTTATTTTAATTCTGAAATTGTAGCGTGAGGAGGGCAGATGGGAAATGTGGACCTCTAATGAATTATGATTAGAAGTAATGGAAACAAAAAGTACTGCAAGTACAGCAGTCTTTTGTTCCTCCTTTTTCCCCTTATATTTTTTCCTAAGAACATGCTGGGATTGTGTATGAAACCTAGCTGTCGCAATTCTCACACATCCCTTGAAATTCTTGTCTGACAGAGTATGAAGGCTTCAGCAGCTGAACAAAAAGGCACGCGACAGAGCTCTTGCACGATGTCCGTCTCCCCTTCCTGGCACCTGGCCTGCTCGGTACAATTGGGAAAGACAAATGGCAAGTGATCGCTTCCTATTCAACTTCTGCATGCTAATTTTGTTTTTCACATGGAAGCACTTTTGTACTTACCATGTTTGTCATTCTGCCATATATCTTTTCTTTCTCCTGTTACAGTTTCTTTTTTTTTCTTTAGGTGAGGGTACCAGAACTGCACTTGGTATTCGAGAAGCAGGTGCACCATGAATTCATACAGTGGCAAAATCATACTTTTCTATCACAAGAATTCTGAACTTTTGATTTTCTTTTTTGACTGCTATTGAGCAATGAGGTGATATATTCATAGCACTAGCTATTATAATGTCAAGATGCATTTTCTAAATTGTGCAAACTAGTTCAGAGCCCATCACTCTGTGTGTAAAGTTAGCGTTGCTTTTCGTGGATAGCCAGATTATAGTTGTCAGGGCTGAAATTTATCTTCCACTTTATCATGAGGCTGCTCAGTGTCATGAGATCTTTAAATTTTTGTGGTAAATATTATCCTAATTAATTTAGTTTTTATCAGAAATCATCTTCACTGTTCTACTTACTTTCCAAATAATTTCTGAACACATTGGACACCATGGACCTTAATCCCCATGGGATTCCACTGATGATCATCTTCCACTGTGAAAACTCATCCTTTAGTCTAATCTTCTTCTTTTTCCAATAATAAACTATTATTTAACACTGTGAGGTTCTTACTTGTAGTTCCTGGCTGTTTAGTTTAAGAGCCTTTGATGGGACCTTCGATGTCAGGTTTCTGGAAGCTTGGGGTGAGTTGGAAATACAGGAAAAATTTCTCAGCTGAATCTCTGTTATTTACATGCTTTTGATTCCTTCAAAGCATTGCAGCAGATTTAGGAGGCTCAGATTCCTTTTACAAAAGTCATGTTTACTTTTCCTTAATGTGTTACTTATATTCATGTATTCACTAATTCTGTTCTTTACTAGAGCTTCAGCCAATGTGACCAATATGGACATTAGACTTAGTGATCTGTGGTTTCTTGAATCGCCACTGGATTTATTTTTAAAAACTGATTTCTTATTAGTTACCTTCCAGTCCTTTGATAATCACACCAATTTTCAGCAAAAGGTTACATACTAAGGGTATTAGCTCAGATGATTCATATTTAACATTCTGTAAAAATCTTGTATGAGTATTATCTGCGCCCGGTGATATGTTGTTACTCATTTTGTCTGGTTTGTAATCTACTCTTAACAACCTTAAATTAAGACAAGCCTTCTGTGAATGCCTTATAAACAAGATGCTGGTTTCAGACTTTCTCCAAGATTCTCCAGATGAATAGAGATTTAAAAAAAAAAAAAAAGTTTGCGATTTTTTGCAATGGCATTATCTTTTCTGAGTGCTCCTTTCATACCTGTATAGCTCACTGGCTCTTGCAAGCGTCTTGCTCTTGATGTGTTCAAGAAGGATTTATTACATTTTTTTTTATTTCTTTAGCAAACTGCTTCTAAACTCTTTCTTCAGTCTATGTTATTGTGCTTTTACATTTAGTCTGCCAGAATTTATGTTCTTTTTAGTTTTCCTGTTTCAGACACAACTTCAGCTTTTTGCAGGATACCTTTTAACTTCCAACAGCCTCCCTGATCCTGCTGTTTTAAGATGCTAGCTTTTTGTTTTTCTCTCAAGTCTTTTTTGACAGGTTATATGCATTTGCTTTGAGCCTCCAATATAGAATCCTAAAATAGTCTACCTGCCATCTGAAAACATTTTACCTTTCTGGCTGCCACTCTGAGCGTTTGTTTTTTTTTTTTTAACAAATTTCCTTATTTTTGAATTCCCTTTCTCTGGAATCAAGCATAAGCACTGCATTGCCAATATTTCTTCATTTCAGAGTATGCAAGTCCTTAATCAGATAAAAGGATTAAGGGTTTTGGCCTAGCCCAGTCTCTAGGAATGCTAGAATTATCAGCCATTAATAATTCATTAATGTTAATGTCACTAATTTCATTAACTGAGAAACAGGGAGGGAAGTGGCTTGCCAGGGCTGGAGATGGTGGGAATTCCTGCCCTGGAACATCAGCTTCTCTCTCCAACCTACAACAGATAAAATGACAGGTAATTGGAAAAAAAAGTGATCTGGGCTAATATCACTGAAGTTTGATACTAACTAGCTTGAGTGTTTTTGGGCGGAAGCCATCTACACTGTGCTGGTGGGAACCAGAGTGAGACAGCAGAGTCATGTTGACAATGTCCAGTTCTCACATTAGCGGACGCAGGAATGATCGGGTATACCAAGAAGTCTGGAAGGACAATGTGTGAATGCAAATAGTTCTTCACTGTGATAGTACTAGTGAACAAGAGCTTAGACTACTTCATGACTTCAGTTTGCATATAACAAAATCTTGGATAAGGTCTGACCGCAAGAGGACTAAGACTGCCTATGGTAGAGCCTGCTTGCTAGCTGATTCTTTTCAGGTCTCTTCAATTCCAGACTGCTCCTTGCAGTAAGTACTAGCTGCTTACTAACAGCTCCGAAGGTGCTCTGAAACTGGTGGGGATAAGCAGTCTTTGCCAAGCAGGTGCTGCCCGTCAACGTGTGACTAAAGCTTGCTTACCAGCGAAAAACGTTTACTGTGAGGTTGAAAGGCACCACCACTCAGCTGCTGCAAAATACGTTTAAAGCCAGGGTGAACCAAACAACGCCGGTTACAGTGCAACTGCTGACTAGCATTGACTGCTTAGCAACAGTGAGAGTGATAGGGATACAGATGAATTGACTGTTTTCTGAGCAAGCTGGGTAGGAACAGAAGTAATTAGCTGCTAGCTGATGAAAAAGCATGCTTAATTATTAGTATAATTATAGATATAATAGACGAGGAATTATTCAGTAAAAGTAAGAAAGCCAATATGTTACAAAGAAGGTGATCGGAACAGAAGACAGAATGACAGCAGTGTGAATTCTTGAGAAGAAATGTAAAGAATTAAGATGATAAATCTGGAATCTTTAGCGTTTCCACTCTGACATGTCAATTCAATTTAACAATGGGGTAAGGGTATACAGAGCTAACGATGTCTGTGACTTGTACTATTTCTGGTTTTATATAATGTTGATTTAACTGATTGTATGCCGGTGAAGTTGAGCTGTATTTTCATAAATCTCAGAACCTGCACAACTTCACAAGGATCTTTGTTCTCCTTCCAGCAGTACTACAACACAACCATTTAATTTGATGGATCCTGTGGGAAGCTGAGCTATAGCTGGTTCTGATCAATATTGGTAATTGATAATAATTATTTGATAAGGCAGCACGGCTTTCCCTTGGCACCCTGAGTAAATATTTGTGACTAAAAAGCAGTCATGTCAGTTAGCTGCCCTGCCTGGCCACTGCATCTTAAACTGTTTTCCATGCCCACTGGGGAGATGGCTGGAGATAACAGGCTGAACTGCACTAACAGCGACAGTAGGAAGTCGTTGTTAATATAGGATGTACAATCACTGAATGGGTAATCTGGGGAAGATTTTAAGTCATTGTCAGAATGGACATAGGTAGTGCTGATCCTGCTTTCGTGTCAGGGATTGGACTGGATGCTAATGGCAGCAGCAGTGATCTGGTGTCTTCTATAAGAATCTGGAACTGAGAGGCCCAAGATGTAAACAATTTTTTCTAAAATTGTAGCAGTTTCTAAAATTATGGCAGTCGAATGGGAGACTCTGGCACCAGCAGCTCTAATCTAGATTCTTTGAGACTGAGAGTAGTGGTGCCAAATGATTACAAATCCTTTTGCCCATTGCGCTGGTTAGAAGGGAAAATCAAGATACAAAGATTTTATTGAATTACTGTTTGAGTAATTTTAATAATTATTAAAATGGCTTTTGATTAATGAGTTGCGAGTCAAGCTGGTTTGGCAAATAGCATTTTGATAAGGTATTTGTAAGACAGGTAGTCTTAAGATGGTAAGATGGACATAGAACACTGTAACCTTAATGATGGTGTTAATGCAGAAGTGATGTAAATGTGCATGAGCAATTACTGTATGAATTCACTGGGGTACATCAGGACAAATTGAGTACATACAAACTCTAATCAGCATCAGCTGAGCACAGAATCATTGAAAAGTGAAGCTGGAAGAAATCTCAGCTGATCACGTAGTCCATCTCCTTCTTCCACAACAGAATCAGATCTGCTTATGACATTCTTGGCATATGCAGAACTGTTGTTTCTCTTCCATTTTGTAGCAGTCTTTTATCTGCTACAGGACTGTTGCTGCACCAATCCTGACTCTGTCAGGACTGTTATTGCATCTCTCCATGGTCTTCTTTCTTTTGAGCACCTCCTGTTCTCAGTCTCTTGATTCAGGTCATGTTTTCCAGACTTCTAACCGTTATTGTTATTCTTGCTGCTTAGCCTGTCAGTCTTTCTTGAGCACCAGTACCAAGACTGGACGTGCCTCTGCACTGAGGCATTACTAATTCTGAGTACAGCGAAAGGATCTGCGAGATGTCTTGCAGGTAACTCTTCTGTTAATATATCTGTGTAGTGTTTTCTCTTTGCTCAGGACAATAACCCCTGTTCAGCTTATGATCTATCAGAACCTTCAGATCTTCTTTTTTTTTCCAGACTGCGTTCTGCCAAGCTGATATCTATCCTCTATTTGTGCACTTTATTCCTGCCTAAGTTAAAATGCTACACTTTTTACAATTGAGATGACTTCTGTATTTATAGACAACATGTCCAAGTCGTCAAAAGTTTTTAATACTTCTATCCCCCATGTATTTGTAGCCACTCTTCACAGATTTAATCTTGGCAGATTTAATAAACACACAGTCCATTCCCTCATCCAGGCTATCAATAAAATATTGAATGGAACTTATGAACAGCTGAGTAAACATTCAATTTGTCCTTTAAATTCCACAGTGAACCCTTGGAAACTACTCTCAGAGTGCGGATTCCAACCAGATTTGTGTCGTAGCTTCAGCCAGGGCATTCTTGCCCTCATGAATGTCATGTGGGACAATGTCAGGGGCCTCAGTGACTTTGAGATATGTGGTATCTGCTGCTTCTTCCCTGTCCACAAAGTCTCATCCATCGGAGAGGGAAATTAGATTGAGTCAGCTTGTTTTGTTCATGAGGAATTCATGTTGACAAGTACTCATCTCCTTATTAGTTCCTATGCACTTAGAAATCATTCAGATTATTCTGATGTTTTTCTTTTCCTGGACGTTAAATCTTTTGGTATCTTAGTTATTCTGTTTGACTTGTGGAAGATGACTGCTAGTGGTTCCAGTTATTTGAAAGTGTAAGAACTTTGGGGACAGTTGTGAAGACAACAGATACAAACGTCTCACCAGGAGAAACCCTGTGCCAAATGTGAAATTCCTGTGATAAAGCACAGAGACACAAGAGGTTCTCAAGGGAGTGGTGGAAAGAACGTTTTCACAAAAAGGAATTATTTTATTTCCATCTGAGAAATTATGATGCAAATCAGCTTAATTTAAAAAAGAAATTTCAGGCTAGCTTGAGAGAATTCTGAACAGTTTGAACTACAAGTCTGAACAGTCTTGTAGAAATATGGTCAGGGTCATGTAAAAGAAGAAGTTGGGAAGCCTTAATTTTGGTCGGCACTGACTTCTTTGCCTATGATAGATTGGTAGTGAACATCTAAGAAAATAGAAATAGAGATTAGACTAAATTTCATAACCTTTTAACCCAGGAAGCCTGGATCTCCTCAGCAAAGAGTTTTCTGAACTCTCGTATATGCCCGTGTTGACACGGGCTTATTCACAGAACAGAATGACCTTTGCACAGCTCAACAGGAAGTGCGTGTGTGGTAGGCTTTAGTATCTCCTGTTCAGTGCGCCCACGTGATCTTACCAGGTTTGATCTTACCAAAACAAGGTGTTATACTTCGCCTTGTAGCACTTCTGCTGGAGTGTTTGGTACTGTGTATATAGGAAGTGTATGTATATTTATATGAACACTCCAGTATATGAGTCAAAGAAGAAAGAATATGCATTGCATTAGGATGAACCATTTGCTGTTTTTCAGAAACTTTGATTTTGCCTGAATTCAGTGTTCTAAAGGGCAAAAAAATGCCACCCAACAAACTCTTATCTATGCTGTGCGTTAACAAGCCTTTGGGTCAGTACCATTTCCGCTGTGCATTTTGTTATGCAGAATTATCATCATGGTCATGCCTTGAACTGTTTGGAAGATGGAACTGCTGGCAGAGGAGGGAAATCAAAAGTGTCATCAAACTCCCAAAATAGACGCAGATGTATTCCATGTTGGCTGGAGGAATTTTGAAGTGTGTGCGGGGGCCCTGTTATGACTCTTCCTTCTTTCGTCCATTTTTCCACCATCTTCTGCAGCACAGATTCCCTTCTACTTCCTGGTCCTTTAAGCTTAAGGAGCTGTAGAAGTACTCTAGGAGTCATTTGTGTGTGGAAAAGTGTTCTTGCTTTCTGGCATCCTTTGGTTTTGCATGTACCCTCCACAGGCAGGTACTCACCGCAGGGTCGGAAATGGTCTTGGTGATGAAGCGGAGACACACGTGAATATACTGAGAAGAGCGTGCAAGGCAATGCAGTACAGATTTTATAACACAGAGGTGAGTAATTTCTTAATAGTGAGGACTTTAGAGTATTAACTCTAGGTGACTTCCACTACAAGGCAGCTGTTAACGTATTACTGTGAATTGGTTTGGAAAAAAAAAGATTAAAATTGCATAAGTAGATAAATTTTAAAGAGACAGAAATAATAGTGACATTAAAATTGACTGAAAGAACTGAGCTACAGTAACAATGGAACATTTTAAAAATAAATGGATAGCTAGGAAAGGGTGTAGAGAGACATGCTGCTTGGAGATCACAGAGGCACCTAAGCTTGACAGTTTCTATGACTGCATGATACAGAGAAACACAGTCTAGCCCCCGCTCTCTCCCAGCATATTATACTGCACAGCAATCAGGCTTGGTAACACATTGCTGAGAAAAAGACTCCCACTATTTAGTATTCATTATAGATGGCATTTTTCAGATTGCAGCGCAGCAGTGTAAACAAGCCACACTGGAGGAAGAGTGGAGAACAGCATTTCTCCAAGCTCTGATTTATTTCTTGTTGATACTCACTAACTACACAAACCTATGCTAGCACCAATTTTAGGAAGGGAAAGTAACTCTCAAACCACCACCATTTTCCAGTGTTCTTGCAGGAAGCCAACACAACAGGAGGCAAAACAAAATTTCTGCGGTAGGACAGGCGTGTGGCTCCCTTGTGAGGCTGAAACATCTGGTAGATTTGTGTCTGTGAGTTGTCATGGATCTGCAGGCCTGCCTGGGTTCTGCCAGCTGCTTTCTATTCCATTTACATTGCATTTTGTAAACCTTGTCTGCGTGAGGAGGGAGCCTGTCCCCACGGACGGGGTGCTGCTGTGCTGGGACACATACACCTGTGAGCAGAAAGCGGCCTGGACAGACCAGTGTCCTATGTGCCCTGAGGTTGACCAACTGCTGTCACATCCAGGTGTGGGATGACAGCAGCCAGTGACATAGCAACCAGAGAGCTGTCCTGCCTGCATGCTTGCCCTTGCAGAGAAAGTTGCGTGGCCCACGCTGCATCCCATGCGAAGTGTCCCCTCTTTTTTTGGTGTGAAATTGTTTCTTCCAGGTGAGCCAGATGCCAGCCACCTAGAAAACCACACAGCTTTTCTATCATCCATGAATCATTAGTTCTTTTAAGCCACAAAGGTACTGAGCACTGCAGCAGAGGTGGGAGCCATGGCATAGGGAGATGCACACGGGCTTTCATCCCAAGCTCCCCACAGCCTCCCCAAAGCCTGCCTAGCAGAAGAGCGATCCAGCATGCTGAAGAAAGGCCACATATGACAGCTCTGCCTGTGTGAGTATAGAGAGCCTGTAATAACGGAGGATCTTTCCAGCTCCCCTCTTTGAATGAGCGAGTTCACATTCCTGCTTTTGAACATGAATCCTCCTTTGGGAGTTGCTTCTCCACATTCCCTACCTGTCTTTTACCTGGCCCTGATACAGCCTCCTCACAGGCCCTTTCGAAAGCTTGGTGCTAGAGGTTCCTCTGCCCACCTCACCCAGCATCCAGGTCCCTGCTCCCTGCAGTGCCGTGGCAGAGTCCTCCCCATCCTTCTCCTTACAGCTGGAGGTGTTAGATGTCCTCTTTCCTCCAAAGCCTGCCTTCTTTGAAAACACATTGGTGAATACCTATCTTTTTTTCAGAGGGGCTCATGACAGAGTATCTTAGGAGTATTTGATTTTCCCCCACAACTGCCTCACAGTAATACCTAACTTAAAAATGAGACCTACTCAAAAGTGCGGGGCTTCTTAAAAGGAAATTAAAAGCAGCTGCTATAAGGATGCAGAAGATGAGAAACTAGATAAAAACACCCTATCTGAAGCTCAGAGCAATATATCACTATGTGAAATAATTCTACAAGGGACCAAAAAGGCAATATTCTAACAGCAGAGTGGGAGAGAGTATTCAAAATCAGGGATTTCTGAGCAAATAAAGAAACTATTTAAAAAAAAAGCATTAACTGTGAAGCTAAATCTGTAGGGCAGGCATAGGAAAATTTTAAGGTGCAAACTCACTAAAGGAGTAATAAAAATACTAGTAAAAATATTTTTGAAATTGCCAGAATCAGGTACTTTTCCAGAGGTTTGGTCAACAGATGACCAGTCTCTAAAAGCATTACTTTAAGAGAGGAAAACTGCTGTTGAAAAGTAAACTGAAGTTTTGTGTTGGTGCTCACTATGGTTGAGGTAGCTTATTCTCCCATGAGAGCCAAACTTATGGGGACAAGTGTAAGGAACTGTCTCAAATTAAATGACATTAAAATGCATTTTAGGACTAATTGATAAGATGAAGAGTCAGAAATTGCCAAGACCATATGGTAATCACTCAAGAGCTCTGGAGGAAAACAAATATGCAATTATGGAGCTGCTATAGTGTGTAACCCGTCACTTAAATCAGTCTCCCTGCAGGAGGGATGGAAGATGGTAAATGTGACAACAATCCCTGAGAAGGTCCCCAGGAGTAAAGCGGAGAACTGTGGACTGTCACACTTGAGTCTGTACTGAGCAAGTGAGTAGAAATTATAAGAATAAAATGATTAAATGGATAAAATGCAGCATATTAGGGAAAGTTTTTTGTGGTGAGAAACCACATTTCACAAATTTGTTAGAGCTCTTGAAAGGGTCCTGAAGATGCAACTAAGATGACCTTGTTATAACAACATAAGAAATGCTCTAGTGGGTCAGACCAGTGGTCCACCTGCCTGCACTATCCACCTATTGTTGCTGTGACCATGATTTTAAAAATCTCACTCGTATCCCCCTCACCGCCTTCTCTCCAAACTGAGAAGCCCCTTTAGTGCCTTTTCCAAAGCAACAACTAGAAATCAATTTAATCTGGTTGATGTTCTTTACAAAACTTGTAATTAAGCTGTAAAATCCCTTGCCATAGGATATTATGGATGCTCAAAGTTTACTTGTGCTCCAGGAGTAACAGGAAAAGTTAATGGAGAGAAGTTGAAGCATAACCTGTTAAATTGTAAAACCAAGGATTGTGGCTCAAAAAGTTCCAAGACACGTATTGTTGGAAAACAGAATAATAGTCCAAGAAAGAACAGCTCATTCTTGGTATGTTCTTAAACTCCTTCCCCAGGCATCTGTATTGAAAACCAGATGCTGCAGTAGAGGAACCTTCGATCTGACCCAGTGCAGCCTTTCTTGTGCTTTGTTATGTTCTGTCAAAAGAAAATGAAACATAGATATGAATGTAAACGCTTCTGATGGTGACAGTGAACACTGAGCAGTGAATGCTGAACTCATCTCCCCACTATACAAGCAAACAATGAATTTTTCTTTCATTTCATTTATGCTAATGAAGATCTCACCACGATGCTGCTAGGCCTCATCTAGCAATATAAAGAGAAATATTACATGTTGGAAGAAAAGAAAGGATCTTTATAAAGGGATGAAAATGTATTGCAAATATTGATGTCATTAACCACTCACAGGTCAAAAATATACTTGAAGCTACTGATGTAATTTGAAGTAGGTAAATAAGTATTAAGAAGAACGTTTTCTTACTATTAGTGCATCTGCTATGATCTGAAAAGGAGAAATTTGTATTTCTTGTATCCCTTTAACTCCAAGTAATCCAGGGTTTGTAGTCAAAAAGCAGATCTTTCTACAACCATCTAATCTATTCTGGATCTCTTTTGGTTTTTGGATCAGAGCTGAGGCAAGCTTCTTGTACAAATTTGTGCTGCAGTCTACTAAAAGTGTTGTTCCTTGCCAGGAGAATATTACATACAGTTCTGAGAAAAATGAACAGAGTCAGCTTGTTTGAGAGCTAACTGATGCTTACTCACAACACTGATAAGCCTAACATTTACTGAGAAGTGCCACAATTCTCAGTCCAATGAAAAATCCCAAGAGGATGTTTTTTCAGTGATGCTTCACATTCTATTGACTCAGGATAAGCTGGAGTCTTACAAAGAAATTTACTCAAAAAAAACCCCAAAACATGGAGCCCAACTCCTCCGCTTGAATTACATACAGATGTGCTAGCCTTCCTTGGCACATTTGTTAATGATCGTGGTATGTTTAATGATGCTCTACAAGTTGTCAGTGCCTTATGTGTCATATTTCATTCCTGTAGTGTATTAAAAGCACTTATGCAAGAGTTTTTGGTGCCTTGATTGCAATTACAAAAATTATACTTGGAATAATGCCACTTAGCACCTCCACATAAAAGCCAAAGCTTGTAGTGAAGTACCTGTTTGTGATATTAGGCAGTGTTCCGGCTGTTAGTGTAGTCTTTGCATGTTGGTCTGTGCTTTGGCTTTCTGTAGCATCCACGATATCTGGCCATGCAGGATTCTTCTGGAACAGGACCTGCCTCAAAAAGACTGTCAGAAGGCTTTTGAATGTTCAAGTAGATTATGTCAAGCAGTTCCCTTTTGATCATTATTTTAGAGATATGTTCAAATAATTCTAAAATATTAGTGATGCAAAATTTTCATTACAGATGCTGTGATAATTAGCTCCTACGATATCGTGCTCCTTATCTAGGAATTCCATTATTCTGCTTTTAATTATAATTTTGACCAACTTTCAATGTACAAAGCTGTTTCTCTGGCATTTTAAAATAGACAAGTAATCCAAATAGTGGCTAAGAATTTTCTGACAAAATTGTTTTTCAGGGAAAAAAATTTCTTATTTATCAAAACTTGAACTTTTCACAGGAACATAGGTTCCAGATGTCAAGAGTTGCAAAATCCATCACTTCAGGTGGTAGTTTGTTCCCAAATTTAATCATCACTGCTGTTAAAAAATGTGTGTTTCATTTCTGGTTTGAATCACTTCCATTTTTCAGCCCCTAGTCTTTCTTCTGTCTCTGCTAGATTAAAAAGTGTTGGTTGATATTTTCCCCTTGTGAAAGTATTTATCGAATCGCCCCACAATTGAGCTGTTTAAGTTTGCCAGTTACATGTTCTTCTCTCCTCATATACTTTTTATGGCTCTTTTCTGCCCCCAATCTAATCTTTCAACAGCTTTAAATGTGAACATCAGAATTAGATATACTAGTGGTTTCAGTGATGCTGTACCCAGAGGTTGAGCGGATTCCTTATTCCTAATCACTTCTCCCATTTTATCACGCTTTTACCTTGAGCGTTTGAGGTGAGCTCCTTGCCCATTAAGACCTCCTAAGTCATAACCATTGCACTCCAAGGTAGAGTTTTCTGTTCTGTAAGAGCAGCCCATATTCTCTGTTGGTTCATTGACTGCCTCTTCTTGAACTTACTCCTCTTGTACCTTGCATAATATTAGAGAGCAGCCTCCCTTCTTGGGTGTTCAGGATCTAATAGTTCTGAAAAGCAGTCATACTGTGTTTCTATAAATCACTTCTCTAACCTTTTTTTTCTTTGTGCCATTATATCGATTTATTTATGAATAATAGAGGTCCCCATGTTTAGTATTTCACCTCTCAACATTAAGCACTCAGTCTTCTTTCTCTGGTGACTGATGGGATAACTCTACTCATATATTTACATTCTTACTGCAGACAATTTCAGTGTATAGTCTTTTCCAGTAAGAATTTTAATCTGACTAGATTCCTTAAAACATTTTCTTTGATATAAAAAAAATTCTTTCACTTTTATGACTTACACTCTCTTTTCTGTAGTTTATGGCCACATACTGTGGTATACTGTTGGTTTTGTCACTGGGATTTGGATTTGTCACCGCTGAGTGGTGGGGTTGACACGCCTGAGGGACGGGATGCCATCCAGAGGGACCTGGACAAGCTCGAGAAGTGGGCCTGTGTCAACCTCATGAGGTTCAACAAGGCCAAATGCAGGGTCCTGCACCTGGGTCGGGGCAACTCCAGGTATCAATACAGGCTGGGGGATGAAGGGATGGAGAGCAGCCCTGCCGAGAAGGATTTGGGGGTACTGGTGGATGAAAAGCTGGACACGAGCTGACAACGTGTGCTCGCAGCCCGGAAGGCCAACCATATCCTGGGCTGCATCAGAAGAAGCGTGGCCCGCAGGTCAAGGGAGGGGATGCTCCCCCTCTGCTCTGCTCTGGTGAGACCCCCCCTGCAGTACTGTGTCCAGCTCTGGAGCCCGCAGCACAGGACAGATATGGACCTGTTGGAGCGGGTCTAGAGGAGGCCACGAAAATGATCAGGGGGATGGAACGTCTCTGCTATGAAGAAAGGCTGAGAGAGTTGGGGTTGTTCAGCCTGGAGAAGAGAAGGCTTCAGGGAGACCTTACTGCAGCCTTTCAGTACTTAAAGGGGGCTTATAAAAAAGATGGGGACAGACTTTTTAGCAGGGCCTGTTGTGACAGGGCAAGGGGGAATGGTTTTAAACTAAAAGAGGGTAGATTTAGACTAGATATAGGGAAGAAATTTTTTACGCTGAGGGTGGTGAAACCCTGGCACAGGTTGCCCAGAGAGGTGGTAGATGCCCCATCCCTGGGAACATTCGAGGTCAGGTTGGATGGGGCTCTGAGCAACCTGATCTAGTCGAAGATGTCCCTGCCCACGGCCTTTAAAGGTCCTTTAAAGGTCCCTTCCAACCCAAACTATTCTATGATTCTATGATTTACTATTTTCTGCTGTGTCAAGATCTGATTTTATTTACTTAATCTAGCTTTTTTTTTTAATTTAAAAAGAAGTTTTTATATACATGCATTTATAGTTCTTAATTTGGGGGGCACCTTTGTTTAGCTTCTTAGTCCAATGTCACTTTGATGTAATAAAATTTCACCTATGAACTGTTCCTATCCCTTTACGATGCTTTTTCTCTGAACTAGCTAGATACTCAGAGTATTTTTGTTTTACCAACCCTTAGCAATCTGTTTGCTTTAGCTCATGACAGATTTCCCCCAGCTCCCACTTAATTAAACACATCATATATGTTTTCCTTGTGAAAAGTCTGATTTCACTTTTGACAGAGACCATCACCTCCGGGTAGCGTCTTCTTCCCCTCTGCCTAATTGGAGTTGTGTGTATAACTGGAAGAATTTCAGAGAAACTGTCAACAGTACCCTGGGGCTAAATCTTCTAGCCAGCAGTCTGACTTTGCCTTCCAGGATCCTTCGCTTGCATTTCCCTTTAAAATTTGTGACATGCAGTAGGACCCCAGCACTTTCTAGCATCCACCTAGGTGTCTCATAAAAGACCCCTTCATATTCTGCCTACAAGTCAGCAGATCTCTGTCATCACATGCATGGCTGCTGGTATGCTCCTGGTATTTAAATTCCCATGAGCACAGTAGACTGAAAGTTCTCAACTGAAAACGTATTTTCAGATACAGCCTTCCTGGAGTGTCAGCTTGCTTTTCCTCAGCTGGAAGGCAGCTTCCTGCTATGTTCTGGGGTGTCTTATGCTATGCTAACTTATCCATTGTGAGAGGAGGCTGAGCCTCCTCGAAGGTGAGAGGAGAGTGAGCGGTCTGAGCTTGGCCTAGCCCCTCGTGCCCTTTTACACTGTTGTCGTGGTTTAACCCCAGTCGGCAAC
>NW_009196193.1:286-827 GCF_000690835.1 Fulmarus glacialis | reverse complement strand
CTGCGTTGGGCAGCGGGGGACGATGGCACTTGGGGGAGAACCCCAGGGCTCGGGCTTTTTGCCAGGGGAAATGTGAACAGTTCTTGTGAGACAGAAGTGCCGGGTGAAGGGGCTCCGCCGTGTGAGACCGGTCATCGCAGCCCATCGCACTGAAGGTCTGCCTGGCCCGTACCCACTCTGGCAGTCCAGGTAATTTGGGCAAAAGGTACAAAAGATGGATCCCCTTCAGAGCAGTTTTGCCCTGACATACTCCTGGTTTCCAGGTAGGAGCAATGCAGGGACTTCTGAGCCAAATGCTGCACGCAGCGTTGCACTTAATAGACACGTATAAACCACCTCTGGTGAATTTGTGTAACGGTGTTTTGAGTCCATTTGTCCGTCTGACCTTCACGACATCCTCTGGCAATATGTCCCACAACTTAATTACCTGTGAGTGAAAAAAGTGCTTCCTGTTTGTTTTCTAAATTGCCTGAAAGCAGCCCTGGCTAATCCATCATCCTGATACCACGAAAGGTGAGTAATGGCCCCTGCTTTGGCTTTT
>NW_009196193.1:0-267 GCF_000690835.1 Fulmarus glacialis | reverse complement strand
CCTTCTCTTCTGTCACCTCTCTCTGTTCCAGGCCGAAGTATCTGAGGTCTATTTAGCTCCCTAGGTGGGAGCTGGTGGGTACCGTACATCCTCCCTGACACCCAGCCCTGGTCCTTCTCTAGCCCTATAGTGCCTTTTCTGAGGTGAATGCATGCCAGAAGCTTGCCTCCTTTTGCTGAATCAAGAACGTAGAAGAGCTGCTGCAGATTCCCAGGTGTGTGTTTTGGTGCCTAAAAACGGGGTTGGGTGTTCATGACAGTATTCTCC
>NW_009196192.1:0-15841 GCF_000690835.1 Fulmarus glacialis | reverse complement strand
GCCTCTGTTGCCACTTCTCCCGATCTGTACTCCTTTTTGTGAAATAACGGTTGAATTTAGCAACTAGCAGAGATGTCTGAGGCAACCGGCCGCGCCCGGATGACAGAGCTCCGTTCTTCCTGCCCTAAAAGCACCTACACCTCGTGGCGCACATGGCTGACCACGAGGGAATCGTTCCAAAATGTTCTTCCTTTTTTGAACGCGAACACCGTTTTCTCAGTGACACCGACATGGCAGCCAGAATACGGGTGGTGATAGAGGGTGCACAGGAACGTGATGTGGAAAGCATACCTTTGCCTTAATTCTGAAACTGAGCAAATAATGACGCATAGCGAAAGCCCAAAAGCTTCTTAAAAAACCCTCAAATTTCATCATTTCCTTGTGGAAATACATATTCTTACTTTGATGGGAGCCTAACAATTGCTATTGACCTTTAAAATACGTGATTAAAAATAAAGAACAGGAAACCTGGAAATAATAAGTTTAGTTTGAGGCAGACTTGTTTGTCCGCTTCCTCGGTGTTACGATTCGTGGAGATAAAGGCAAGGTCGTGCAGGGCTGGGGGCAGAAGGGGTGCGTACGGAGCGATCTCCAGAATCCTCTTCTCTAGATTAGCGGAATAAGAAGTGTCGGGCCCTTCAAATGCCGGTGAAATTGTTTGGAGGATTAGGATCAATTCTCCGAGGAAGAGCAAAGGGCCAGCAAATAGAGTGGAGATGGGGATGAAGCAGGGAAGGCAGGCAGGGTGTATGAGGAAGGCTTGGCGCAGCAGAAGGAAAGGCAACAGATTACAGAGCAGGTCAGAAACAGATTTTCCATCTAAGGAGGAATTAAACAATATACCTGAAAAAAAAAAAATCCCTTATTTTTTGCTATACAGGGAAAAATATGAACATCACAACTTTTGCTGTGGGGATGCTGCTGTTCTGCTTCACAGATGTGGTGCTGATTTTTCTTCCACTCTCCTTCCATCTGCAAAACCAATTTCTGTTTTTAGGCTAATTCACCACTGATCCCCTTCACCGAATCTCAAATCTTCTGCAGCTTCGGGTAGAAAAGGGGCAGAGAAGGGGCCCGTTGCGGAGCCTGCCACAAGTACAATACCTAACCCTTGCACCGGCACGAGGAGAGTTTCTATCAGAACACAAAAGTGACATTTTCTCATTTCTTGTTCCTTTTCCCTTAGGGATAGTGTTGAAATCAAGTTGTTCCTTCCTGCGCTGCACCAGCCTGCTCCCTCGGGGTTATGGGCTGCTGGCAGCCAGCGTCGCCTCTCCTTCTGCCCTCTCCCTGCCTTGTTGTGTGCCAGCATGAAAACGCGACTCTCCCCAGGAACGGATAGATGATGAGCAAAGATCTGGTCCAACAACAAATCCTGCTTACTGGAGCACACCCACTGCTGTCCTTGTACCGTGTCCTCAGAGTTAATGGTTTGCTTACGTTAATTAAACCCGTCTGCAGCACAGACTGGGGAGCACTTGCTGCCTGCTGGCCCAGCTTAAACCCCCCCCAGCACAACCACGGCACTCGCAGCTACATTTTACTGCTGCCCTTCTTATCCCTCTGCTCGCGGTACGATGTCGATCTTTATCCTGAAGAACAGCGTGTCATTCGGGTTTGCTTTCCCCTGGGCAGGGTCTAACACTGCTTGGAGCCCTAACACTGTCTTAAAAGGAAAAAATAAAATCATTTTGCTGTGACTAATGCTTTATACGGCAACTCTTCCTTTTCTAAAGGTTTCATCCTGTACTTCACAATGCAGCAAAATCTCTCCAATAAATATGGATGATAACCCAAATCTCTCCGTCTCTACACAAGGGAAATCCCCCTCCCTCCCATTACAGCTAGAGCCAGATAATTGATACAATCCCTAATGTTGACACACTACATGTTTTGTAACAACAGAGGGGAGAGAATCTGTTTATCTAAAACCACATTTGGAGTGACATAAGACTATCACTTTTTTGGTTAAATACCAGAAAGAATATCAATTCTTTGGCTGATATCAATCTAACCAGATCCATTTAGACTGACAACTCGCATTTCCCTGGTTTGGGGAAGAAGGAGGCGGGGGGGGTAACACTGACGTTTCTTTCCGTTTTGGTGGAGGGAGGAACAAGCCCCCAGCCATCGAGCGAGCTCCTCTAGAAGCCGAGGGAGATTTGGGGGTCTCCGACGGCCACCCCACACGTGACAGCTGGGTGCGGGGCTGGGCTGCCTGCTGGCTCGGGGAGAAAGTCACAGGAACATTTCTTGTCGGCTTCCATCTGTAAAGCCAGATTTTAAGAAAACTTGCGGCGGGCAGCAAAACTCAGGCTTCGAGCAGCAAACCCAGCCAGTTCTTCCTGCGGGGACGGGAATTATTTGCATCAGTCCCGAGCCCGTGCTTAAGCTTTCAAGTAGGCAGAGACACCCGATATAATCACGTACAGCAGTTTTAGCAGGACTAAGGTCTCAAAATCCTTCTTCTTTTTCTGACTTGATGGATTTCAGTTCCCCCAGCCTCCCAGTGACTGCTGCTCTGCTCTGTCCCCTGCACCTCTGCAGCCAGGGGAAGCCCGCACTACCCCAGCCATTTCAGGCTGTCTTTTCTTAGGATAGTCTTTCAGGGGGTCACAGTTCAGTGCCCTGATCCAGGCTCTCGGGGCTAACATGATCCCCCCAGACAGCTGGATGAAAAATAAACCGGGATTAGAGCTAATTCTTCTGTTGGAGCAGCAAAGTCATTTATCGAAGCTTAAGGGGAGTTAATTTTTTTGAAGGAAAAGGCATGAATGGAGAAAGAAGCAGGCCTTGAGAAGGAAAACAGCTGAGCGGTAAAACAGGTGGGTGGGATTAGGGCAGAGGAGCTGGAGGTGAAGGTCTCCACTGGGGATCAGGCCCGTGCCAAGCAAGGTCTGCTGCACAGAGGGGGAGAAGCGCAAGTGCTTTATGCCCACCAAGAGTGTTCCTGCGAGCAGCGGCACCAAGGAAGCCGGGTTTCCTCACCAGGCACCCCGAGGCTGAACTCTCCGGTGTCTACCATGGAACGCGAGCTCTCCTTTCTTCACACGCTGCAGCGGGGTCTCTCTCCTCTACTCAGCTGCTGATTTTCCACAAATCCTCAGGAATGCAATAATAACCTTTACCCTCCTGCTACGCAGGGGCAAAGTCAACGGTGAGCAGCAAGGGAGCTGCAGCACTACCACCCCCCGCAGCCACCGCACGGCGGCGGGGGCTTGGGGACTGTTAACGATGCTGGAAAAGCTGCCGGAGAAGTTGGACACCGTCATCCTACTTCAGAAAATAAACAGATAAATGTCACTCACTGTCCAAGTGCTATCAGCACAGACGCTGTTGTCAATAAATCAGAAGTATCTAGGAACAGCTTGAACAACTTTTATTTTTTTTTTTTTAAAGTGCTTAAAACGTAAATAACAAGCTCTTTATAAACATTAATTGCAACTATTAAAACATGAAACACACAGAACCCACTTCCTGCGTACATGAAGTACAGGGAAATCAACAACTCCAAAAACCCTGACGCTTATCTCTCCCATTTTGGGATGTTTTTCCACCCCACGTTTATAACACAAAACACATGGCGGTTTCTTCACAGACAAGTCGTAAGGCTGAGTCTACGTGACACTTCAGTATCCACATCCCCTCAGGTTTGTTCCAGTTTAAGGATATACCTTGGCGGTTCTCCTGGCCCACGACTCTGGGCCAGAAGGGCCAGTCAAGGCAAAAATAAATCACTTGGCCAGAGTTCTTTAAAAGCAAGAAACCCAGTTGTGGGCTAACAACAAAAGCAGAGCACAGCTGCGAGCAACAGCACCCTGCGGAAGACCTTGTGAAACAGCTTGAGCATGGAAAGAGAAAGACAGACCAGGAGGCAAAAATACAGAGTAATTGGTATGACCGTGTTTAAAACAGAACCAGTGAAAAGCTGCTGCTGGCCCATCAAAACCCTTTTGTCTGTTTTTAAGAGCGACAGACCTCAGAGTGTTACCCTGCACACTGACCAGAAGTGCTGCTCGCCTCCCTGATTTTGCAAATAAGTCGCTAAATATGGAGATTTGGGACACGAGCAACCTGAGAACATTTCCCCCACTTCTTTTTCTCATCCCCCCCCTTTATGGGAAAACACCTAGGTCCTCACAACCCTCCGGTAACTTAGACGTTTTAACAAAAAAATTACACAGACTCCGGCTTCAGTACTGTTATGTGGTGTAGTCAAGCTTGCTTGCTCTTATGCAGAGAATAAAAACTGTGTGGTGGGGGAAAAAAACCCCACATTTTCAGGACAGCGGGGTGGAGAAATAGAGAACGAAGACAGAAGCATCTTTAAGATGCCTTTTCTTAAGCACAAGTCGTCATTTGTAGATACCTCTGGACTTCTAAACGCTCGAGGACAGACACGAAACATCAGGGCAGCCTTGGCTGTCGTCACCGCTTGTTTTCTTCCGTAGCCCCCCGTCTCACGTGCGATGCCAAGGTACCCGTGCCGCGTCGGCCTTTGGAGATGTTCTGCTATCACAAAGCCAAGGCGAGAACGTTTTAGCCCTGCTTGCTCCAGCCTCCCCCGAGACGGCGCGGGCTCCTGCAGTGGAAGGCAGTGCTCCTGCACCGCTGCAACGGAGGCAGGACACCGGAGGAAGCACGTATTGCTGAAAAGGCCGTACACCCGATACAGCCTGCTGTAGCTCTGAGATTAACTTGAATATATAAAGTGCAAAACATTCAAGCTTTAGAGAAAAAAAAAAAAGGCAGAGCTGACTAAGGCAGAGGGGGGATTAGGGAGGCGGTGAAACGTGATGGAAGAGGAGAGGGAGAAGGCAGGGAGGAGGGGCAGCAAGATCCTTATAAACATTGGCACTTGTGTGGGGAGCACCTACAACGCCGATCGCTGAGGGGGGAGAAATCCCAGGAAGCAGCTATTTCTCAGGGAGCGGAGAGCCAGCATGAGCCACTGGCTCTCGGGTGAGATTTCGGCTCTACGCCTCCCCCTTACTAATGCCCGCCTGATGTAAGCCTTCACCGCCCAGCATCCCTGCCCAGCATCCCTGCCCAGCATCCCTGCCGGTGCTGCCCCTTCTCCCAGCCCTCCTTCCCGCACCAAGCTGCTCTCCTGACACTGGACTGCTTTCTAGCTGTCCACAACTCCTCCCTGCCTGCTTTCAGATAAAAGGGATGGCTTTTCCACGAGAGATATCCACCCAGAAAGGGAACCCAGCTCTCAGGCCACAGGATCTTTTGATTATATAGGCAGAGAGAAGTTTCTGGTACTTTTTTATAAGGAGAGAGAAAGACCTTCCCTCAGATCTTACACCAGAAACAAAGTCCCTGCCCCTGAGACACACAGAAGGAAGAGGAACATGAAGACGCAGGAAGAGAAGTGCAAAACCCCAGATTACTTCCTACTAGGGGCAGAGGCAGGTAGGAACTAAAGGCTCGTAGCCGGTACCTTCCCAGGGAACAAATCCTCCTTCTCCTACGATGGTCTACAGGCTAGATAGGACCAAACGTTGTCAACGACAGCAACACCGAATCTCCTTTTCAGCCAGTACCTCTTACTCTGACAGCCTACTTCTCCAACCCCAGACTTTGAGCATGACCCAATACTGTCTTTATCCAGCTGTATTTTGTCTGCTCTTCCCCCAGTGTCATCTCTTAATATCCCTACCTCCCACGTCACGTGAGCTGCCCGTGCAGCACTCCTGCTAAAGACCAAAAGCAACCTGCACGCAGGGATGGGAAGGCTCTGCTGTCTGCATTTAAAAATAACCCTAGTTCGATTAGCAGGCCAACAGAAGAGACGGGTTGCGCTGAACTGAGAATTGGATTTCAGAGCCTTTTTTGGTAGGAAACTGCTATTGTCCTATTGCAAAAGGCACGATTTTTCAAAGTCATGGTATACATTGAAGCAAGTAAGGAGAAAAGAATATGAAGGTTTTAAAAGAATCCAGTAACTTTGCGAGATGTATGGGAGAGAGAAGATGCCTTACACGTCAAGACAGCTCAAGTCCCACGCCAACCGACTCTGCCCGCACGGGCGCCTTCTCTAGCCAAAATCCTGGCAGAACGAGAGGGAGCAACATCCTTTCTATACCCTTCCACAGCATCTCCAAATCAAGAGCTGCGCTGTACTCCGGTGAGCATCGCTCCCCAGCCTCAGGCTAACATCACCTGCAGTTGTTAAACCGCGTAAATCCGAGGCCTTTAGACGGTCACTCAACAGTTAGCAGCAAGAAGCACTCAACTCCCGAGAGAGCTGCCCTACAGCGCCTAAGGGTGGGCCCAAGCCACCGGAGACCTGACGCTGACATGTATATGTGATACGATGGGAGCGGTGTTTGGTACTAATACTGGCCTGAAGTGGGTCTATGATGATTACGGAATTGCTAGCTTTGACAGAGAGCGTTTAATGGACGCCTGACCTAGCAGGATGTCATGCATAGAGGTGGCCGGGCGGTCAGACATCCTTCTCTGCGCACGAGCTTCGGTCCCGATGGCATTTTCCTGTTGCGTTGAGAAAGAAGACACAAAGTCAATGGTGGGGGGCAGCCAGTGGAAAGCAATTCCTGTGGACGCAGGAAAGGGGGAGTGTAATACTGAGTAGAAAATTCAGCTGTGGTTTATTCATACAGGAGTCCCCCCCAGGACACACTAGTGCCAGCCAGCCCAGTGAGGGGTTGGGAGGTGTGCGAGAAGCTCTCCTGCAGTACTGATGGTGCACAAACCATCACTGGCCCTTCTCCCATATTGTGAGTTCAGTTTTGAGCTGGGTAACTGAGGCAGCATCAAGACTCTGCATGCACGCATCGAAGGAACCGACACCGCTCAGTCAGGCAGTGACGTCGGCTTGAGTCCTTTACGGCCTCCGACTCCGGCGCTGTCACTTTGTGTAGCATCTCCCATACGGTCAGGTACTGGCACAAATTGGAGCTGGCTCTTCAGATGGAGACTCTTCATTTGGGCATACAACATATGGGGCAGGAAGGGAGAGAAGCATCCAACAGCAGCCCCTTCCCCTAGCTGCCCTGCCGAGCAGGCTCAGCGGACAGTAACATGCTGGTAGACCCTTACTGAGTCTAAGCATCCCCGATGTTATCAACCAATTTAACACCATCCATCAGCCAGGGTACACCACTTCAGAGAAAAGAGATGTGGAAGAGTGTGGGCAGAAGAGCAGCAGTATCAGGATGAAGACATGGGCGAGGTGGTTGGTTTCCAGCTCTCAAATGTCCATGGACCACTTAAAGCATTGGCAGGATGAGTGCCTGAGAAGAGGCCACTTGGTCACAACGACAGGAACCTAGGAGGCATCTGCCTCATATGGAGGGCTCTGCTCCTCCCCATAGGGTGGATGACAGCCCACCACCCTATAGTTCCCTGGAGCCAGAGCTGGGATGAGCTTGGGCTGAGAAGGAGCAGATTTCCTGCTAAACTCTGCGAACAGAAGCCACTGGAGCCCTCTTGTAAGAGGAGGGGGGAGCGCAGGGATGTTTGCAGCGTGTTTATTGGAGAAGTGCTCTAGGCAAGTGATGCTGGTCTCTGGGGAGAGGTTACTTGGTCTTGCTTTCCCCCAACGGGATCTGGAGGAGTGTGGGAGACTGTTCCATGATGCGCACCAGCAGCTGGTCGATGTAGTTCTCCAGTTCATGGATGTGCTCCTCCTTCTTGCTCAGCTCCTTCTCTCTCTGCAGCAGGAGCTGGATGAGTTCATCGTGGGTCAAGTGATAATACTTGGCTGACTGGTCCAGTACAGTGGGATCCTGTGGTAGAAACCAAGAGGAACATTCAGTGACTCAAATGAAAACCGCTGCTCCCTTTAGCGTTTGCAAAGTACAGCAACAACCAAAGCAATCAGTATTTTCTATGTCTGTCTTCTTTCCAAATCTGTCCTGATGAGCCTGAGACATTCTGCAGCTATCACGTCGTGTCTTTACAAAGCAGCTTTCCCATGTGTCATGCAGTCACCCAAAAATACTGGAGACAGAACAACTGCCCAGGCATCCAGGCCAATGCAGCCCTCTCCATTCAGCTAGAGGTGACTGCTGAGCACTTCCACCAGCTGAGTGAATCATTTAAGTGTTTCCCCAAAGACTGTGTCAAACCTCTTTTCCCCAACAATTAGAAGCTAAGGGCATGGGCACAAGGGAGCCCATTAGCCTCGCATAATGAAGCCTGGCATTAGCTACTCCCCCTCTCTGGGGCTTCCCCTTTCCCAGTCCTCCAGCAGCAGGCCTGGATGATGGCAGGAGAAGAGAATTAAGGGCTGAAAGACCCCTCAGGAGCTCCCAGAGGACAAGAGCCCACGGGGAGTCCGCTCAGGTGAACCCCAGCAGCAGCATTTTACATGTTGAGTTGGGGAGGCAAACAGAGCAGCCTTAGACAAAGGGAAGAAGGCAACCCCGTGAGACTGTGCCCTCAGACATATCACACAGGTATTTTGCTTGCCTCAACATGCCAGCATTTAAAATACAGCCAGGCAAGCGGCATTCGAGCAAGGCTCCAGGAAGCACCTGCCCTCTGCCTCCATCAGGAGAAAAAACCCTTCAGGCCTTCAATCTGGCAGCTCTCACATCCTCCATCTTCCATGTCTTGCGGATGACCAGGCGTTCGCTCACACACTGTACAGTAAAAACCCCAAACCAAAGCAAGCAACGGGAGAAGAACCCAAATCATAGAATCGTTTAGGTTGGAAAAGATCATCACCTTTAAGATCATTGAGTCCAACCGTTAACCTAACACTGCCACGTCCACCAATAAACCTTGTCCCTAAGTGCAACATCCACACGTCTTTTAAATATCTCCAGGGATGGTGACTCCACCACTTCCCTGGGCAGCCTGGTCCAACGCTTGAGAACCCTTTCGGTGAAGAAGCTCATGGCTCTTCTGAGGCATGGAACAGAAATAATCCCATGTGATCAGTATCCTTGATACAGCAAAAGAAGAAGAGTCAAATCTTATCACTAACTCTAGTTTTAAAAAAAAGACCCATTTTCTAGAACTGATTTATGTCATCTTTAGGGTGCGGTGATAGGAAGGAAGTCCCCTATAAACTTTAATAGGTCAGAATCAACTCCAGGACAACATGTGTGGCTTTAATCAAGTCTGACTTCAATTTATACCTATGTTTCTGCTCACACTGTGGCAGAACCCCATTCTACCTCCTCCACCACCAGTTTTCTGCACCTCTGTCACCAACCATAAAACACCTCAAGGAGGTGGGAATGCAGCTCTCACCTCAGTGGTAGATTCTTACCTTTAACTTCTTCGAGTCCGTTTTCTCTTGGTGAGAGGATGGGGCCACAGGCTGGACGCTGCTCGTGGTGACCGTCTTCAGCTTCTCCAGGCCATTGCTCAGGGCGGTTGTCAGGCTGGACCTGTGCTGCTGCTTCTTCTCGCTGGAGACCTCTTGCACCGCAGCGCTGATGGGTTTCACTGGGTGAGGACTAAGAAGAACAAGGAGGTTGGACAGTTAACACCCTGCCGAGCTGGGGATTGATGCTGCTGGTTCTCCCTATGGTTTTTATGGGCATGGGACCCACTTATCAAATTTAGTCAGCTCCACACAGCTAAATCCTCTGTGCCTGTGTCGCTCAAGGCTCACCAGCTCCGAGAAGAGAGAGGAGAGCCAGCGTCCTGCAGAGCAGGCAGCCCACAGCACTCTCCGGCACTGTTTCCACCCAGAGATAAGATAAGGAGCCTCAGGACACATGTTCGGCCGACGTACAGAACAGGTCCCCGTGCCCACATCTATGCTGCTCAGTCCACACCGGGAGTGCTGTGGGTCGAAACTCCTGGCTGCCAGGCGTTGGCACAGCTGGGGGAAATTTAACCCAGGTCCAATGTAATTGGGGGCTGCTACATCCACTACCCAGAGGGGCATTTTGCTGCCCAGGGGCCCCCAGATTAGTGTCTGGGGTTACCGCTGATGCTTCAGGGATGCTCCTGCACCACCGTGCATCAGTTCCTGCACTGCCTCAGCCCAAGAGCTGGGTTCCACCTGCCTGGAAGACATTACAGAATTTGTGCCCCTCCACTAGCCAAAAGGGAGGGTGAGGAGATGGTATCTGAATGCACCTTTTCTGTCACTTAAGGATGAATTACATTTTCATTTATTTTTGCCTCACTTTTCACCCAAAAGATTGTTTCTGGGCTTAAACAAAGTGAGTTTGCTTTTCAGCGTGATGGAAAGAGAAGTGACCTGATGCTACCTTCCTGCAAGGAACAGGCAGACCTGGGCACCATACTCGGGATGAAAAGATCCTAAAATCTACCCGGGAGCTCTGCAAAGCCTCTGCACTCATCAGATGCAGCAGCCACCCTGCAAAGGGTGATAATTCCAACGGCTGTGCATTAAAACAATGCTGCAGGGGAAGGGCTCGCAGGAGCTCTCAAGCAAGGTGGGCAAGCGCAGTCTCTCTTTACAAACAGGGACCTCAGGGTGTTGGTAGGATGGGTTGTGGGAGGAGGAATAACACCCACAGTCACTGTGTGAGCTGTTAGCCGGGCTGGGACAGACCCCTCTCAAGTCCAGCTTGTGCTGTAACCACTCGACTGTTCTTTATTTCTGTTTTGAAAGCACAGCAGGTGGCTTTCAACCCTATTCCAGGTCAGAGATGATGGGTGATGCTGGGACAAAGGTAGCATCACATAAGGCATCAGGTGGATGGCCCAAGTCCTCAAGGCTGGTGTCCTCATGCCTTGTCAGTGGTGATGGAATCAGGATGTACCAAGCAACCTCCCAGTTGTGCTGACAGGGCACGTCTAGAAGTCCTCTTCAACCACGATGATGCCTCCTGTCATCCATTTGCTAGGAGAGGACAGCAATGGTAGCCACTGACCAGCTCCAACAAGCCAAAAGATCAACACCCCTTGTCAGAGCTGTCCAAGAACGTGGACAGAGCCAACGGTTCCCAGACAGCTTGAAAGGATGGAGAGGAATCCCACAGATCTGAGTGGGAGTCCACTGACAGCGCCAGGGGTTGGAGAAGTCACCGTTCTGCATGTCAGCCTCAAGCACCTCTCCACCCTGGACTAAACTCTTCACCAGCAGAGCTGCAAACACCATGATGTTTGCTGGACAAGCGGTCCAGCAGCTGTCCATTTGTTATGGCAAGATAGGGTGAGGGTGAACCAGACCGGAGGCCATGCACAGATCCTGAAAAATTGCTCATTCCCAAGTCTTTTAAAAAACAGAAGTAATGACTTTGCTTGCTTGAATCGCTGCTAGCCTCCTTCCTAGCCCAAAGTGAGTGGGGTTCGCTGCAGGATCTGGGGAAGACAGCTCTACTACCACTGTAGGACTTCTACCATTCCTCAAAACGCAGTGGCTGGGAAGGAGAGCGGCTGGGAACCAGGACTGCTCATCACAGCCAGATCTGAAGATAAGCAGCCCCAAATGCCACCGTCACCTCATGCATCCCCACAGCCAACACCGAGACTAAGACCAGAGTATGGCTGCAGAAGCAGAAGACTGACACCCCTAAGCAAGAGGTCTTCAGGGCACTGGCTGGCCATCACAAACACTCAAACCATTTTAAACCTCTGAAGGGGACCCCTTTTGGCCACTCTACGGAATGAAAACCAGCAACAGCCTTGGGATGCCAGTGGGATAGCTTGGATGCATTTTGAAAGCAGGGGGACATTTCCCACTGCAAGTCTGGTTGCAGGCAGCTTTCAGCCCCATTGCCAGTGGGAACACATTAATTTCTGAAGAGCTGGAAAAGGCATTTAAAAAAAATAAATCATTTTTGAGAAGATAGTGTGTGCAGGGCTCCTGCTGAGCAAAGCAGAGGCTCTGCCCCCTCGGCTCGTCACTCTGAGAGGTTCTGAAAGCAGGAGGCATTCCTCCACCTGCGCCCTGCCATGGGATGGTCGGCACCGGGTACTTCCAGCGGAGGAGAGGTTGCTTCACGCCTCATAGCCAGGTCTGAAGTCCTGATGGATCTGCCGAGAAGTTGGACCTGTTTCCATTCGCCGGTTGATGAATGTGAACTTGAGAGTAGAATTAGTTGCTCACACCAACAGTCTGCCTAATCCAGTACCGCATCTCCAAGTGGACATTAGTCTACGATGAAGCTTACCATGTTCAAGATGAAACATCTCAGGATGACAGTGGCACAGCCCTGGCCCCTCTCTCTGAGCAAGCCTTGCGGTGTCACAGCACAGCTTTCACCAATGCTCCCGAGGCCGTTGCTGATCACAGTGAAAAACTGAGGAGATTCCCCTACAGCAACTGGGAAATTAAGTCTTTATCAAGCCATTAAAATGCTTCTTACAGAGAACAAGACAACAAATCCAAGGAAATCAGTCTTTCATGGGTAAGCTGCTGTGCCTGCAGCAGCACACAGCACCTGAGGGCCAGGCCTCCATGGAGGAAGAGTCTACAGGAGGAAAGGGAATGACTGAACTTGGGATCAGCAACTCTGCTCCCAGATCTATCTGTGGACATGGCAAGCCACTCTCTGAGCTCCAAGGGCTCCACAAGGAATACATTCAGATCACAAAGACTGGCACGTGATTTAACCTGAAACCTCATTTTCAGAAGAGGACGATTCTGCTGCACTCCTGACATTGGGAAGGCACAAAGGAGTGTGTGCCAATGACACCTCGACACCTGTGACGTCCCCAATCCTGCCACCTACAAGTGCCATGACATGCTGCAATAGTCACACATCTGAATTCCTGATGGATGGGTAAGGAGCTGCACAACTGCTGGGCTCCAAGGCAGTGGAGTCCCCAGAGCACTGTCATGGGTTGTCCTTTAGGTCCCACCTGTACCAAGGCATGTGACCAGAGACACCTTTTTTTTCCTCTTTTAAGTCCATCCCCAAAGAGCAGAAAGGGGAGCCTCTGTACATTTAAGAGTTGCAACTGGTGCTCCAAGCACCCACCTTACCCCAGCAGCAACAGTTTCATGGCGATAGCCCTCCCTCGCTGCAGGAGAGTGGGGAAGGATCTGCAAATGCAATCCCAACACGTGCTCTTCTGGACTCTGAATTCCCCGGCTGCATCTTCACATCTGGCACAAAAGAAGCTGTTCCAGGAGGGCACAACCTCCCAGCTCACTGTGACCAGGCGGTGCCCCAGCCAGACTAGGCGGAAGGTGCTGGTGTCACTCAGATGTACAGGTCTACCACTTGACTTGCCATCTTGAACAAGATGACCAGCAGAGAGCCACTCTGGCCACCTGGGAAGAGACATGGGTCCCCACACCCAGTTTCCATCCCTCCCAAGGAGGGCACATAACCCCAGCACACCAGACTCTCAATAATCCACACCAGGTACTAGCTCCTCCTTCATCTGATGGAAGAGAAAGACACTTTTGACCCAGCTAAGCCTTAACACCTGTTCTAAGTTTGAAGTCCTTCCTTTTTCCTTCCATTTTTTTTCTACCATATTTTTTCTTTGTCTATGTGCCACTGACCAGCCTAATAGGAAATGATTCTAGGAAAGGCAAGCACCACCACGGGGACCTAGAAAAGAGCCTTTCCACCTTGCCTCTCTCCCCCCATAATAATTAGTCACATCCCCCAACCTCTGAAGGATCCTCAGAGCCTTCCACAGAGACCTCAGTAACTCTTCAAAGCTTCTCGAATCACAGCAGCAAGTATCCAAAACATCCGCGTTTTACAGGTAGAGAAACCAGAGCAGAAACGTTCAAGGACTTCTCAGACGTGTCTCATGACAGAAGCCAGCACTGACATGACGACCAGCTCTTGGACCCAAGCCCACTTTCCTCCCACGAGCCAGTCAGCCCTTGGGTGGATGCACTGTCAAGCCTGAAGATGACTGTGAGCATATACTACTGACAAAGAGAGCCCTGGGTCTACACTTCTCTCACTGCCTCATTTTACCCTTTGGGATTGCAGGACACTTCTCTTTCCATGAAACATAACAAACACCACCAAAATTCAGGAGGTTTCTGTATACCTGCTATCTGCAAATTTTGTCCAAGGTTATTTGTTGGATGATGAATAATCCAATTAAGAATGATTTGAGGATCTGGCCTCAATAAAGAAGAAAAAAAAACATCAGCTAACAGACCCATCTCTTGCTGGTCTTTACTCCCGAGGTCATTTTGCACATCAAACGCACACTCGAACCAAGGAGGGATCCCCATGCAGAAGGGCTGGAGCTCAGCTAAGTTCTGCTGTCCCCATCCTCCTGCCCTCTCTCTCTCCAGAGCCATGACCAATATTATTCTTGGGTCAGACAGGATTTTATCATTTCAGTGCCCCTATGAAGCTCCATTTGCCTTCTGTCGCAGAAGTGAGGCTGATCAAATACATCACTACTAGAAGACCCAGGTCCCCAGGTAAACCGTGAGAGCTTGATCCTTGATACTCTGAGCGGACAGAGCCCATGACAATCCTCTCCTGCCCAGGCAGACCAGGGGAATGTGTACCAGGAAAACTAGGTGAACTGAAGGACATAGAGCAAGACTCCATGCCCTAAACTCAGCATTTTTCTCTGCTTCACGGCATTTCTACAAGCCCAAGACTGACCTGGGAGGAGGAACAGCACCTTCTTTCCTCTGATACACCACCAGGGTACCCCCCTTCCCATTCCCATTGTCCTTAAGGCTAAGTCCCACTTGCTTCATAACCAACGGGCATCTCAGCAGGAGGGAGGGGAGAATGGCATTTTGCCACTGCCCTGGTGAAACTACTTTTTTCTTTTGGCTATGGAGAGAAGAAGGTTTTTAGTACCTGATGGTCGTTTAAAAAGGAAAGAAACCAAAGCTGAATTAATGAAAAGGGAAGGGGCAGTAGCTGTGCACATGCCATGAAGGAACTCATGAGAGCATTAACAGCTGGAAACTCTCCTGGCAGGCATGGGAGAGGCACCTATTTTGCAAGCACAGGGAAGATGATGGAGCCAAAATTAGCATTGAGTGAAATGCAGATGCAATTCTGCTGTGGCTGAATTTTCAGCTGGGGCAGGTCTTGGATGCGTCAAACCGTTTGCCCTAGTTTAGGGCAAACACAGGACACCAGTGGCCATCCCCCCACCGTGATCCGAGAGAGCCAAGGCTTTAAGCTGTACAAGCTGGACTCTCTGGGACCACGGGAAGGTGAGGGGAGAAAGGGCCTGCAGCAACACATGGAGCGGCCTCCTTGAAGTCAGCACAACCGTGAGCTGCTGACACTGAGCCGGGGTCCACTTATCGGCCCCCTGGTAAGAGCAGAAGGGAGACAGGGTTCACCTCTACCAAATACACACCCTTCGCCTTCCCCGGAGAGTGCTCACCTGGTCGTCTGCTGGAAAAAGGGCTTCTCAGCTGGCTGTGTCTCCCTGGGCAAAACCACGAGCGCTGAAGCTTGTGTGTCACCGGACTGCGGCAAAGGGCAGGGCTGGGCGGCTGCGCGGCTGGTCGCGGCAGGGACCCCGCTGCTCGCGGGGCACGCAACAGGGGAAGGGAAATCAAACTGTTTAGGGTTAGTTGCAGCCACAAGGAAAGGGGTGGAGAAGGCCAAGGGCTGGCTGTCATGCAGGAAAGGAGGCTTGCCCAGCGGGTCCCTGGGAAGGTTAGTGGGCTGGAAGCCTTGCCCAAGGGCTTGCTCGTGGAGGTTGGTGAAGCTGAAGCCTCCCTGACCAAGCCTTTCGGGCAGCACAGCTTGAACAGGGAGGGGGTCTGGTGGCTTCTCCACAAAGGGATTGCTTGGGGCATTTGGGCTGAGTGCTGGAGCAAAGGGATTTCTCGGGGCTGAAGCGTCCTGCTCACGTGTCTCCTCTGCCCTATCTGGCTTCCAGAAATCAGCCTTCTTGAAGTCTATCCTGCTGTCTGCCGAGCATCGGTGCCACGGCCCCTCGGGCTCGCTGGCGGGGAGTCTGCCCTGCTCTG
>NW_009196191.1:0-4473 GCF_000690835.1 Fulmarus glacialis | reverse complement strand
ATAATAATAATAATAATAATAAAAAATATGCATGGTTTGAAAACTTTACCCTTTTCACAATTAAAACCATAAAAATTGAATCTCTTCCATCATGTATTTGTCTATGTAGGTGCCACAACTAATTTCTTTTAACAGGGAGGAATGTGATCCATAGGATGTTTCACTAGTACTGAAATGGTACCAAAGGTCCAGGCGATGGCCTGTCTGGGACCAGAGTTCTGGTTTTTCATTTGGCAGTTTTTAATGTGTTTTCTTGTAATAGCTTGTACAGTAAGGAACATAAGAACTGTGCTCTTAATGCTGAAAAATATATACATAGAGAACACATACAATGCAATCATAGAACAATTTAGGTTGGCAGTGACCTCTGGAAGTCATCTAGGCCAAAGTAGCTCAGTTAGGCTGGGTTGCTCATGACTTTGGTAAAGTTTTATGTATCTCCAAGTATGGATTTCTCACAACCTCCTTGGGGAGCCCATCCCAGAGCTTCACCATCCTCACAGTGAAAAAAATACGTAACTTTAATCAGAATTGCTTTATTTCAACTTGTAATTGTTGTCTGTCATCCTGTAACTGTGAACCTCTGAGAAGAATCTACCTCCGTATTTTCTCTTCTGTTGGGTATCTGTAGATGCCTATAAGATTCCCCAAAGCCATCCCTTCCCAGGCTGGACAGACCCAGCTCCCACAGCCTCTCCTTGGACAACCAGTGCTCCAGCTCCCAATCACCTTGGTGGCTTCCATGGGACTCACACCAGTACATCAATGTCTGCCACAAACAGGAGAGCCCCAGTCTGGGCACAGCACTCAAGTGCATCTCTTGGGTCCCAGACAGTGGGGCAGGATCCCCCTATGGACCTTCTGGTTGCGCTATGCTCCTGTTGCCCCGGACATGGGAGTCTTCATTGCTGCCCAGGGGACACTGCTGCCTCATGGCCAATCTGGTGTCCCCTGGTCTCTGCAGAGCTGTTACTAACCAGCTGTGCAAGCTGGCCTGTTGCTTGGGACTGCACATTGCATTTTGGACCTTCAGACAAAAACTTCACCTTTCAGTTGGAGTGGAAGGAATTTTGAATTTTTTAATTTATTTTGGTTCTTACATGCTGCACTCGTGTGGAAGAAAACACCATCCAGTTTTATGCTGATTATCAGTAAGATTTATCAGTGAATGAATGATTGACCTCTAAGGAGGGAAAATATTTTAGAATATACGTGAAATACTAACTTAACAGTTTCAAAGGTAAATGAAACAAAACCAGTGCAGACAACTCAAAAAGTTTAGCAACTAAGTTATACTTTTGAATTTCATATCAATTAATTGCACATTGCTAACAGAAGGTCAGGTTGTATGTTCCACTTTAAAGCGCAATCTGGAGTGTCGTGCTTATATCAGGTGTCCGAAAGGACATTGTTTCACAGTTTCTGTTTCTTCTCTCCCCCAGAGAAAACAAACAAACAAACAAACAAACAAAAACCCTACTGGTGTTTAGTTTAGAATAATGTGCTACAGATTTATTTTTTCTTTTAACAGAACTAGTTAGAGAAGCATCCCATGATTGCAAGTATTGCTTTTTCTATACACGTGAGTGAGGCCTAGTACACAAAGAGAGAACAAAGAATAAAGAGCCAGCCATGATATTGGAATCTAAGCAGCAAGAGAATTCCAAATGCATTTGATAAAGATCCAAAATTCTGAGCAAGCTCATATGGATTTATGTTTCTTGTGAGTTTTGTATCTAACTATTTAATTAAAATACTGAATTTTGAGCATGGAAGTATTAAACATTTTGTGCATACCCCAGAAAGGCATGTCATAGTGTATAAGAGTAATTTTAAGAATGAAGAGGTCCTCCATGTGGAAAATTTGACTTTAACTCTTGTCAGGCATTCATATGAGAAACTATTAGTTTACCATAGTTGTTCTGTAAACTGCTGAGAAAATTATTTATCACTTACTTAACTGCAGGAGAAATGTTCTGCTTTATCTCCAGAGTACTAGAAAAAATCTGTGCTGCTCCTGTGTGGTTTAATAAAACATATGTGTCTATTCACAATCGATTAACAGAGGGACACACACTGGTTTCCTAATAATACCTTGATTTGGTGTCAGTCCACAGATGAGAGGAACATGTAAGGAAGCGGTCATTTAAGTCTATTTCACCACGGGAGACATGGTCGCTAAGCTATTGACCTTGCTTTTTCAGAGAACTTGAAAGCAAAACCAGATTTTTCCAAGCGATTCATTTCTTCCCTCTTGTAAATAGTTTTTTCAGATACAGGCACTACTTATATTTCACTCGTTTCATTCCCTGCCAAACACTCACAGATGTGATCACAACTGTATGTTAGATACAGTTTTTAGTCATCTCTTACTATGTTTTACCAATTGAAATGCTTACGTCACTGTAGGAACTGTGTGGCCCGATAGGATGTATCTCAGTTGACAAAATGTCTGAGTAACACTGTGCTGGCTGAGCTAATTTTCATCTTCCCAGTTTCCACATTTTTCCCTAAGAAATTTTTGTGCTGTATTGACATTTAGTTTTACAGAGTAAAATAACTTTATGTTTGGTCATTGCCTAAGTAGTAAATTCTATGACAGTTGAAAATGCAATTGCAAGCCACTGCATCCAAACATTATTAAGTGCTGCTCTCAGAAGGTACATTTCAAATGTATTTTCTTTTTCTCCACATATAAGGCAGCTCTGTATCAGTTTGGATCCTCATGCATTCAGGCTATTATCTGCATATTGTGCAGATTTATTGCATGGAGTATTCTTGTGTTCTTAAGTAGTCAATCTACCTTACATACCTACACAAGTTCAAAATTATTTTCTGTAATTCTAAATATTCTATACCTACATATGGATATATTATCACAGAATTATAGAATCATAGAATGGTTTGGGTTGGACGGCACCTTTAAAGATCATCTAGTTCAACCTCCCTGCCATGGCAGAGACATCTTTCACCAGATCAGGTAGCCCAAAGCCCAGTCCAACCTGACCTGGAACACTTGCAGTGATAAGGCATCCACAACTTCTCCGGGCAACCTGTTGCAGTGTCTCACCACCCTCATTGTAAAGAATTTCTTCCTTATGTCCAATCTAAACTTACCTTCTACTTGCTCCTTGTCCTGTCACTACAGGCCCTCGTAAAAAGTCTCCCTCCATCTTTCTTATAAGTCCCTTTATATATTCACATATTTGTAGCTAAAGAAATCCTTCTTTACTATACTACAAAAATCAAATAAAGATACAAAAATATTCTTGGTGGGCTCTACAAACACCAGATAATAGTGAATACTACTTGTGTAACCCTTCCAAAAGTATGTGTCATTGCACCCAACCAGGCAACCGTTTTTTTCTGTAGCACCAGAAGCTTTACTTTGAAGCAATCATTTTTTCTTGAAGTCTGAGAGTTATTCAGCCCTCATTTACTCAACTCTCTATTCTTTAAGGTGTGAGTTGACAGCTGTGGTGAGGGACACTGAGCTGTGTAGGATCTGTGTTTGTGAGCACCTGTTTGTGTGTGTGTGTGCACAGTAGTGCCTGGGTTATAGCTGGATCCTTAGGGTTTGTTAGCTATTTAAGGTTTTAATCACAGACACATTTGCCTGCAAATGAGTAATCACTTTGTCAAAATTGATTAAAAAAAAAGAAAAAAGTGAATGATATCAAACCCAAATGAGAGAAAACATGACATACATGCTTTTATGCTTCCTTTTTTCCCCTGGATTATGGTGTCCTCCCATGAAAAAACAATAAGCCTTCTTACTTCACCAATTATGTAACTGTGCTTTTTCAGAAGCAAACTCAGAGCTAATCCTTTGTCCTGGTTTCTGCTGGGATAGGGTTAAATTTCTTCCTGGTGCTGTGTTTTGGATTTAGTATGAGGAGTATGTTGGTAACACACTGATGTTTTCAGTTGTTTCTAAGTACCCTGCTAGTCCAAGGACAGCTCCCATGCCTACTGACTGAGCTAGGTACACAAGATGGGAGGGAACATAATCAGGACAGCCAGCCCAGCTGGCCAACGGGGGATTCCATCCCATGTGACGTCATGCTCAGTATATGAATGGTAGGCGTGATCCAGGAAGTACCGATCACTACTTGGTTATCGGTCAACGCGGGTGGTGAGCAATTGCATTGTGCATAGTCTTATTATTTTCCCTTTTCTGTTTTATTGAACTGTCTTTATCTCAACCCACGAGTTTTTCTCACTCTTAACCTTCCGATTCTCTCCCCATCCCACTGGGGTTGGGGGGGGGGAGAGAGTGAGCGGCTGCGGGGTATTTGGCTGCCTGCCAGGTTAAACCACGACAGTCCTTTTTGGCACCCAACGTGGGTCTCGAAGGGTTGAGATAACAATAGATTTGATCGAAGTGTGTTAAGGCAAGATTGTTATAAGCATTCATTGTATTGATTGGTCACGATGTTGATTTATGGACTCTCAAAGTTGTGGGGCTGGCTC